>NC_067399.1:186755590-187056766 GCF_016432865.1 Antechinus flavipes | reverse complement strand
TATTACCATCAAGTTTCTAAGCTTTGAGGTTTCCCGATTTTGAGGAATGAAAAGGAAAAATTTAATAATGGAGTAGACATTTTACTGATCATAAATTTGTTGTTGAATTATAATTCCTTAGGGTCCAGGATAGCTCCAGTGTATATCAGCTTTCTTACATATAGATGAAACTATAGAGGAAATGATGTAACCAGTCTTGGTACCATTATTCTAACTAATTTCCTTAAATTCTTCTCCCATTGGTGCTTGCCTTCTGTCTTTGCCCATTAAGAAAATATCCCATACACAATAGAGCATTATTCCTTAGCAATGAAGGACTTACAAGTCCTTATCCATTAGGCTGAGATTTAGTCTACCTTCTAACTTCAGAATGAATATTAAAGCAGAAATATCAAAGGTTAACCACTAAAGGGATTGAATCAAAATGTTTCTAAATAGAAAGTATCATTAGGAAATTAATTTTATTTCAAAAGTATCTTTTTATGACAAGAAGAGCTTTATAATTCATGTCTGTTGAAATCTTAGTGTGACAAACACCCAGATGATTAAAGCCTAGCTGGGATTTATTAGGCTGAAGTAAAAGCAAGCATTTAACTTGAGCTCCTGAGGCCTAATTGCAATTTGGCAACAATTTAATAATAATGATAAAGTTGGCCTCCAAATAAGTACTCTTCACTCCTATTTGACTTTTAAAAATACATACTTTTGGATTTGTTTTTCATGAGAAACTATATTTTGGGGAAAATCTTGACTTTTTTTCTGTATATGTTTAACTTTGCAATATGATGATGATGACTTGGGCAAGAATCCCACAAGTTGAGAAAACTTTGAACTTGTTATGGGAGAATTTCTACTGATCCACTAATGTTTACTTAAGTTTCTGACATAAGGATGGTAGAAATTATGTCAGATGAGAAGCAAAGTAGAGAAAACTATGTTAGTTAAGTGTTGGTACAGTATTGTATATAATTTTCCAATGAAGTAGAATCTTTTCTTGACCCATTGACTATTAAAATTACTTCGTGAATGGGGCCTAGTGCAAAAAAAAACTGTAACTTTATAGCTATATGTAGATTGCTTTGACCAATTTAAAGGAGAAAAAGGGATAGGTAGAGTTGAATTATTGGGAGGTAATGTGTTAAAGTAGAAAAAACCTGGTTCCAATTTTTGTTTCTTCTGTGACTTTGGGCCAAAATTTTTCCTCTTTGTGCCTCAGTTTACTTCTTTTGTACAAGTGAGTCTGTTCTCCCTTCCCTTTCTACTCATTCTATAATTTTCTTATATACTATAATGGTGTATTTATGATTCCAGTTAAGGCTAATATAAAATATTTTATACTACATGAGCTATACAATCTATTAGGAATAGGCAATCCACAATTAGCAGTTTCTCTACCTGTTGCTCATGTATCTCCTGATACATAGTCATCTATGTTTAGCTGTAGCTTTCCTGAGAGTGATTCTGATGTAATGTGGTTACATTCCTGTTTCCATTCTTCCTATGTTAACATCAGAGAAAGCGCTCATGTGAAATTGGTCACATGAAAATTGTACACTCAACTAGATATTCATATAGCTTCCTCATCCTTGTGGGGTAAATGGAAGGATTAGATGCTTAATCAGTGTTTCATTGATTTTCCCTAAAATTCTATTTCTCTGCAGTTCCTCATCTTGCATCTTTTTGTATTCCTAAGACATGTCTAAATAAATCTTTCCATTTCATCTTTTATATCTATGTAGGATCAAAGATAAAAGAACCACTGAATCTCAATCTCTCTCTGTCTCTGTCTTTCTGTCTCTCTCTCTGTCTCTTTCTGTTTCATTTTGAAATAACACTGACCTAAGATTTATAAGTTCTAGTTCTTCCATTTATCAGCTGTGTGATCTTGGACAATCATTAATTTCTCAGAGATTCAGTTTCTTGATCAATAGAACTATAATAGTAATAAATGCATACTTCTTTCACAGGCTTCTTGTAAGGACTCCTCATTATGTGGGCAATTGTGGAGAAGTAGTAGCATGGCAGAGAGAATTGGTCTCAGAATCAGGAAGAATTCTTGCCACTGTGACATACTGACTATGTGACCATAGGCTGGTTATTTATCTTCTCGATTTTCAAGGAACTAAGATTGAAATGTGCAAATAAGGTGCTTATCTACATGATTAAGTGTCCTGTGGTGTAATGCAGAGGCATCTAACTCTCACTCCCAAAACTCCTTACTGTGTCCTGAACTATATAAAAATTAATTTGGAAATTAAAAAAATAATGAAATATGTTAATTTGTTGTTTTTCTAGGTCAACATACACCCACAAAGATTTGTTTCTTTATACTTATTTTTGATACACTAATTAGATAGAACACTAGGCTTGAAGTCAGGAAAACCTAGGTTCAAATTTCATGACAGACATATTTACTGGGCAATTGCTTAATTTCTCTGTTTCAGTTTCCTAATTGCAAAGTTAAGGAGTTGATAGCTTCTGAAGTCTCTTCTAGTTTTAAAACTGTCATCTGTATGATTATTGTTATTCTTTGGTGATATCAGTAGAGGAAGTTCCTCCCCCAGGAACTCTCTCTACAGATGAATCCAGGTCTGGTCCAAAAATAATTATTTAAAAATTGTATGTTATTGCTCTTCTAATCTTACTATTTTTACTGTATCCCTGCACAGATATCAATATCTGTGATGAGAAGATTCCTGTGAGGTCCTAGCAGGTCTTTGCATATATTAGGCAACTAAGAAATGTTTGTCGAGTTTAATCTTTTTGTTCAGGCCAAATTTTGGCTCTCTTCTCTGTTTCTTCCTTTTTGTTTCTCTTCTTGCCATCAACCATCTGGGCAGATGGCTGCCCTGATGATTGCCTCTGTTGAAAAGGGTTATTAATGAGAGCTGTGATAATTAATTTTCTGGAAAGTTTGATGGGAAAATATATACCTTGCTGCTTCAACAAAATGAAGGTCTGTTTCAACCTTCAGTTAACTAATCGAATTGAATGCAGAAGATTTCAGATCTTGTGCTCTTGGCTAAAGAGGAGAAAATGGTTTGCCTTTTAAATTTGGTCAAAGTAACCATAGACATGGAAGAACCTTTTAGAAGTCATCCACCACCTCCAGCTTCCAAGCAAAGCTGAGCAAAAATGATTCAGGCCAAGGTGAAATAAAAAATAACCCCACAAATGCATCTGGGGTTATAACAAAGTATAACTTGACTATTTTAAGTCATAGCAGTTATTGCCAAATAGATGCCAAATTGGATCCAAAACAGTGAACTCATTCTCAGTTATATTTTGTGTTTAGGCAAACTCCTGGAGGAAAGGGAGGGTGGAATGATTTGAAACTGCAGTGGTGTTTAGGCGGTAAGCCAGATGAGCCAACTTCAATATAGTTTGATGCATATACTGAGTGGATTCCTTGGCTGTGTGCATCTTATCTATGTTGATTATACTAAGACCTTGCAGGATCCTCTTGTCATAGTAATATGCACCAATAATTGGAGACTTGTCTCAGTAAAGATCACATGGACAATTCTATAAGACCCAAGCAAGCAAACCAAGGACAGAAGTCCAGAGAAATTCTAAGAATTAGACGATGACTCACAACACTTTTTTCCCCCCTGAATCTATTGCCAGCAAATATTCCATATTGAGCCAAAGTGGAAAGCTTTTCCTTTTCGAGTGAATAAGTGCTAGGAAGACCTTAGGATCATATTTTCTACCAGTCTTAGCCAGCATACCTTTGCAAGTCATAGGCTGTAATTGGAATTAATTGGTTAATTGGAAGAAGGTGGCAGAGTAGTGAGAAATTAAAGTTATTGTTCTACTATGAGAAAAGAACTGATTTGAGAAAGGAGGATGTAGACTGAGGTTGTTTGGAAGCTAGACTATTTGTTTACTTTATGGAAAATGATGTGCATGAGCCCGAGATATCCCCTTGCAATAATACTATTACTAATAAAATAACAACAACAATAATAACTGATCTTGATATACTACTTTAAGATTTGTAAAACATGCCTTCTGTCATTAAATCTACATTTCTATAAAGTGTTCGCTTTTCTTTCAACCTCTTCAAAATTTGTGCTTGTATTCATTTTTCTCTGTGCTGGTTGTTTTATCCACACTAGCATGTAAGTTTCTTGAGGAGAAGGACTATTTGATTTTATTCTTCTATCCCCAGTGTCCAACACAATGTTTGAAACAGAGTAGGCGCATAATATATGTTTATCAAATTGATTTTCTTTTTTATTTTCTCAACTAAAAGTTTCTTTAAATATTTACAAGACAAATTATGTCTTGATGTACACTCAAGTCATTGCCAATTTGTAGGATTCTGGGTAGGTGGCAGAACCCAAAAGGATATGAAGAAATGCAGTGGGGTCCCAACATAATTTTATTCTGTAAGAAATGCACTGATATGACATAAATTGCAAACAGATGTTCCTTTTGCTAAGCTGTACTGGACATGGGGTCTGGGCCTTTGTGCTTAATTAGTAACAGTAATTAGAGAGGAGCCATTCTAAAAGAATGCACTTAGAAGACTAATCTGAATTGCTATCTTGGAAAGACAAAATTTAGTTCTGATTCATGCTAGTGGCAGAAGATACATGGCAATGTTGTAATGGTTTAAGCAGTTTCTATGAAACATTGACTAAGTTTTAAAAAATGGTTAGGAATCTACGATTTTCAGCTTTGAATGTTAGTGTCAGAAATCTGTGGAGATGAAATGGGAAGAAGGAGAAGTATGGTTGGGAAGCCTCCAAATTTGGAAGTACCCCAAACTAAAGTCTATGTGGGATGGAACAATAGGGACTTCTATCTACAGAGTGAAATTCCAGAGTGCCCAAAATATGCAATTGTGGCACAGAGAAAGTGATGTAAGCAAAGTTACAGAACTAGTAAATGAAAAATCCAGGACATGAAACCAGTTCCATATACTCTACTGGATTTCCCTCCCTCACACACCTCTCCTTGGCTCCTTCCTTCTCTTTGTGTCCCTCCTATCTCTCCTTCCTTCCTTCCTTTTCCTCCCTCTTTTTCTTTCTTTTCCTTCCTTCCTTTTTCTCCTCTTTCTTTCCTCCCATTTTCCCTCCCTCCCTCCTTCATTTTCTTTGCCCTCCCTTATTATGCCTTTCCTCCTCCCTCTTCTTTTTCTTTCTTTCTTTCTTTCTTTCTTTCTTTCTTTCTTTCTTTCTTTCTTTCTTTCTTTCTTTCTTTCTTTCTTTCTTTCTTTCTTTCTTTCTTTCTTTCTTTCTTTCTTTTCCAGAAATAGGGCTTTGGGGTGTTTGTTGCTTGTTTGTATGGGAGTGGGGTGGGACATAGGCTAGGAAAACTTAATTGAATTTTGGTCTCTGTCCCATTTTGAACCAAGTCTTATTTTTTATTTAATTTATTTTTTCTTTTTTCCTCCCTTCCTTCCTTCCTCCCTTCCTCCCTCTCTCCCTCCCTCCCTCTCTCCCTCCTTCCCTCTTTCCCTCTCTCCCTCCTTCCCTCTTTCCTTCCTTCCTTCCTTCCTTCTTTCCTTCCTTCCTTCCTTCCTTCCTTCCTTCCTTCCTTCCTTCCTTCCTTCCTTCCTTCCTTCCTTCTCTTTATTAACTAATTATCCCATCCAGTTACCTAGCATTATCTTGTTTCATACATTTTTTCTTTCAAATTATGAATGTCAAAGTTGTTTTGAGGGCATACTTTGTGTTGCTTGGCCTGGGTGCCAAAATTATCAGTTATTATTTTGCTTAAGACTGCCTGCTTTTCCTACAAGGTCATAGAGTTTTAGTAGCAGAGCTGCTCATGATCAGTTTGATGCTTGGTATTTTATGTTTAATAGCTAATCAGTGAATATATCATTTTTTCCACTGATTATTTTGATATCACATAGAGACAATCTCAAAAGGCGTGATATAGTTTAAAGACCTAGGTATAAGTTCCACTCTCCCATGTGATCTTAGTTAAGTTATTTCAAGTTACTGGGTCTCAGTTTTCTCACACGAATAAGAAATTTGAACAAGATGACTTCTCAGTCCTTTTGGATTCTGATGGTCTGTGAGCCCAAATCCCAGGACTTTTTATTCTTAAGGCTAGTGCATTTTACATTACACCATAATGTTTTCTGCTAGAACTGATGAATTAAAATGTTCTAGTTTGAGGATGGTTGATTAACTAGTTTCTCAAGATAAAGTAAAACTCTATGCACTTCTACTGATCACACTGTGCTACCATATGATATGCCTATTCTGTCTATGTTATATAAGACATCTTAGAAATAGAAATATGATCAGTAGTATTCCAATACTGTAAATAGTACTTAATGTATGTATGATTTTGAGCATGTCACTTAATACCTATGGGTCTAATTTTCCTCATCTGTAAAATAAGGGGATTGGTTAGAATGTAATTCTTTCTAATTTCATTTTCTTTGCCTAGAATGTAATTCTATAATTCTTTCTAATTTCAGATCCATTACTTCTTCCTTCAGTTTATCAGCAGGGCTTTTCCTGGACACTCATCTCTTTTTTCTTCCATGTCCCACATTGTCCTTTTCTCTTACTCTCTGCTCCATTGATCACAAGGCTTGAGTAGAGTACAATGGTTAAATGGGAGGAACACCAGAATATGAAGAATGCTTTTGTGTTTGAGTCCCATTATTTGCCACTAAGCAATTATATAACTTTGGGCTAGATGCTTTTCCTTCCCAAGTTCTAAATTTCTCATCTGTAAAATGAGGCAGTTGAATCTTTGGTTCCTCCTGGCTCAAAGACTTTATAAATTATTGGACTTCCTTCACTACTAAGGGATTTAGTTAATGAAACCAAAATATGATTTGTGATCCAATATTCCTTCTGCTGGGAAACTGTAGAGGGAATTTCTATATGAGTAGAAGGTTAGATTAAGTAGGTTTTAAATGTCCCTTCTATTGTTTTTCTGCCTATATATGTTATGGAGTGAGTCAACCTGGTTAAGAGTGAGGAGGGGGAAAAGTTATGATCCCAGCTTATTGGTAGCAATCTGTAAGTCATTTTTTTTTGACTAAGATGGAAGTATAAAAATCAGTAGATCCAAAGGGCTCAGCAGGATAATGATATTTGTGTGCCAGAGCAATAGGCTCAAAGTAAGTGAAGTCTGTTTAGAATAAACTCTGAAAAACAAAATCACAAAATGTTAGTTGGAAGGGAACTAAAAAATCACCTCCAACTTTTTAAGCAAGAGGAAATTGAGGAAATAAATCCTTTAAGTGACTAGCCCAACATCACACAGATACAGAAAGTAAAGAAAGGATTCAAATTTGCATGAACAATACAGAAATAGATGTGGTAGTCTTGTTTTATTGTATATAAGAACCAGGCAATCCTTTTTCAATAAACTACTAATTATGTAACCAAATGTTATCCTTAGCTTCACTTTGTAAATCTTGGATATTGACTTTTGTCAATGATTAAGATACATATAAATATACTTTTTCCTATTATTAAATGATAAATACATATGCACTAAATATATTTAGTGAGGACTTGATAGAATTACCGAATCTTTATATTATGTTGGATTTTTCCATTTTAAATATTGCTTAAATATTTTTGAAAGTTCATTTCACTAGAATTTCAGATGGAAGATATCTACCATTTCTGAAAATTTAGAAACTATGGGAACACCATTAGTTCAGGGACAGTCAATTTTATTAAAGATAACTTGTTTTCCTCAATACTTTATACATTGGAATTATACTTCTGAATTTTTTAGACAATGTTTCTGGATTTTTCCATTGCATTTACTTCTAAAACTTTTAAAATTTGTTAGAAATGGATGATATAAGTGGTTGACTTTAAAGAAATTTAATTTTTCTTTGATTTCTGTCTTTCTAAAAGTTGAAATAAAATGGATAAAGTTCAATATTAAAGGAAATCATTGGCATTAGTATTAATTTTTCTAATTTCATATAATATTATATGGAGTATAAATATATTAAAAGTTATATAAATATATATATTCATGTATACATAACAATAATTGAGTACCTATTTACCATGTATAAATCAGTCTAGTAGGATAAAAAACATAGAATGTGGATATGGTTTCTGAGCCTAGTTTTCTCCATGGTATGAGACAGATTCAGAAATGTACAGGTAATGTTTTGAAATCTAAAATTGTTATGTGAAGGTCATCTGCTATCAACAGCAATAATATGATTATGTTCACTCATCTTCATAAGTGAATACATGATACTTTGAGTGTTCATTCAACCTTTAGTACTTTCAGTCTTGTCAGGAAAACAGAAACCTAGCTATTTATCACTAGGTCATGCCAACAAAAACAAAGACCCTAGCAAAAAGGCACTTAATTTTTCTCATTTCTCTTCTGAACACAGAGGTTCTCTTGGAGAAATCTATTTCTATTCTTCCACATAGAGGAATTTTAAACAATCTGCTAGTTTTATGTGAAGAGCTTTATAATCCATAGGTATGACATTTTTTGGGTGGGAGTAAAAGCTGAATAGCAATGAATACATACATTGCCTTAAATATTTTGATTATCATTTTAAAGAAAAGCATAATCCCATTTTTAAATGGAAAAAAATAGTGCTTGGAGAAAAAAACCTGTTCCTTCTATTTGTAGACCCCTACCCCACATAATTTAACATCTCTCTAGGACTCTTTATTTGTAGAATTTTTTTGGGGGGGTGGTAATGTTATTTGCTATAATTGGATTTGCTCTCTCATCCTGTAACATTTGTGCTCATGAAGGAAAACTGTATCCATATTTAGCATAGCTGTAGTTTTCAAAGACACTAATATGCTCATGCTTAAGAAAGAAAGAAATAAACACATGCCTCTGGAATATGTTTGCCAAAGAATCAACAATTGGCATATCCCAAACTGTATGTGATGGCTGTTCCAAAATGTGTCAATCTTGTTTTACCTGCAGGTTGTCTTATGGGAAAAGAACCAAGAGTTTTTAATCAAATGCTGCTTATATAATGGAAAGTATTCTTTAGAAATAATTTTCCAACTTTTACCATTTATTTTTTTTGAGAGACAGTGAATTTAGAAAGAAAACTAGTGTCCTTTTCTAAAATAATCAGGGATAGGGAAACCAATTTGGAATAAATCAAAGCATTCCTCCCCAAAATGTTTCAAAGGAGAGGAAAACAAATCAAGTATTTCTTCCTAACCAACCCTTTCCCCCCACTACTTATTCTACTTTCTTTCTACCTTATTCCATCCTCAAATTAGTCTGGGACTAAAAATCCTACCTTTATGAGATTCTGAAGCCATTTTTGCAAATGTAAAAAAAATTAAATTTTGTATTTACATAATTTTCAGGTCTTATCCTGTGAATTTTTAAATAGTTCTTCACCATTTAATAAAAGCACATATGAAACCAGAAAGCTAACATCCATATAAATACCTTTTAATACAAATTTAGGAACTGCCAATTCCCTTATAAAAAGCTTTCCTGGCAGGTGCTGAATCCTTGAGAATCGGCTTTTTAAAGGCTGATTGAGCTAAAACAATCCATAGGATTATTATTATTCTTTGATAACTTTCTCTATATGCTTGAAAGCAGCTCAGTTGATTAAAAAAAAAGCCTTTGATGGGTATTAATTTTACATGTATACACCAGTGCAACCATTATAATTTCCTTGAAAAAGTTAGATAAAAACATCTCAGTCCTTTATAGGGTGCGAAGGAACATTTTATGTATAACATTATATGACTCATATAGCTAATAACTCATGAGGAACTCTGGTTGTTTCAGAGCAAAAAAACTACAAAAATGATGGCATTTAGATGTCTTCCTTTTGAACTTGTTAATTCTCAGTTTATTCTGTGGTACAAATCTGAAATCTCAACAGAGATTAATGATAATAACTTTGATGTCATATACAAAAGCTTCTCACAATTAGTGATATAAATTAAACTGGTCATATGATTTAAACTGAAAGGATACTTCTTGTTTTTCAGCCCTTTTCAGCCTTGTCTGACTCTTTGTTATCCCACTCAATGGTTCAACAGAACTGAGACAAACAGTGTTAGATAACTTGCTCAGGATCACACAACTACTAAGTGTCTGAGTCCAGATTTAGCCCCTGAATATAAATATCCCAATTGTAAGCCCATTCCCCTGTTCATTGTAACACCTACTCTAGATGCTTGATAGAATCTTTAGAATTCATCTAATCCAAATGCCTCATTTTATCAGAAAAGAAAACTAAATTTATAGGATCATAGATTTCTAATGGGACCTTAGATGTCATCTAGTCATAAGCTAATATATTTAAAGTTGGAAGCTATTTCAGAAACCATATAAACCAATCTTCTCATTTTAAAGTTTGAGGAAACTGAGGCAAAGGAAGCTTACATATATAATAAGCATTAAAGACTGGATTTGAATCTAGGCCTTTTTGACTCCAAAATTATTATATATTATACATTGCTGCAATTCACCTCCTTGATTTCAGATATGAGAAAACTGAGACTCACAAAGGTGAAATCATTTATACAAGGACACTTTAAAATTGCCCAAAAGCAGAATTCCAACCCAGGCCCTCTCATTCTAACTCCAGAGTTCTTTCTACTTCAACAGATTGATGAACACATCATAAATTCATTCAAAACCATTCATTTACCAGTATTTTATATTTAGGGCCTAATGATTGGGTCATTGAGAATAAACTATTTTAAATGACTAATAAATGACTTTTGTAATTTCCCAAATGCACTGTATTACACTGGATAATTTTACAAATAAGAAAAGAATTGCATTTTGTAGGCTTTCCAATTAGGCAGAAATGTGAGTTTGAACTCATAAAACATCTTTTCATAGGAATATAGGAATATCTGATCACAAGAAGTAGTCCCACATCCCTTTACTCAGGTACAGATTCAAGTATTATTGTTCAGGCATTTTCAGTTGTGTCCATCTTTTTGTGATCCCTTTTGTATTTTTTCTTGGTAAAGATACTGAAGTAGTTTTCCATTGCTTTCTCCAGCTCATTTGTAGATGAGGAAATTGAGGCAAATAGGGTTAAATGAGTTGCCCAGAGTTATACATCTAATAAGTATCTGAAGCCACATTTGAAATCAGGTCTGATACTCCAGCACTACCCACCTATTCCATTCAAGAACAGTTACAATTAAATGTTTCTTTATAGCTTTCTCCCTTATCCCTTTGCATTGATAGAAATGATACTTTATTACATGATTTAGTTTGGCTAGAAAGTCACAGGAATTAGGGTTAGAAGAGGCAATTGTTTAATATGCCTATTTCATTTTATGTGAGGAAACAGATTTTCAGAGGACATGTAACTTGCCAAAACTTCTATAAGGTAAGAAGGAATGGGATCAAAATTAGTACACCCAGAAATCTTTACACTGTGCCCAGTTCTGGCATAAAGTTGAGATTTGAGATTCTTATGACTTATTATTAGCTCAGTGTAGCATTTAGATTCTTATATATGTAAAATGGCATGAATGTTGATTAGTAAACTCTTTGGGATCATCAGACCAAAGAAATTTCATAAGTATGGTGTTATTACTTATTTATAAGTATTTAGAAAGCTGTAAAGTCCCCAAGCTCACTCTGAATGGCAGGTATTGTACTGAAAATGAGCCTGACTTTGTTCATGCTGCAGAAATACAGTTGGTGCATTAGCCATTGTTGGGGGAATAGGTGACCCCTCCCCCTTAATAATCCCTTTTCTCTGGGTGTGCCTTGTTCTACACAAATTAGGCGACATGTATATCCTCTTGTTATTAAAATAAATGTTGTTCTTCCCCTGCTGACAACAGCAAACACTTTGTCTTCACAAGAAATGTTATAAACCATAACAAATGTGAGCCAAGCCAGAACCTTAATCACTATTACTCCTAGCATCAGGTGAGCTGAGTCAGCTTCAGTGGTTTGCTGGATCAGTTACAGGAAAATCTTTGTGAATAGTACATCTGATAACCATTTTTTTCCCCTTGTGCATAAGGGCCTTCTTTTTCTGTGGTAGAGATTAAGTAGCAGAATTTGGGGAACAGTCATGGTTGCAGCCACATAACACTATAGATTCTAGCATATTTCCTGTTAAGATAACCTAGCTATAGCTTCATGACTTGACAATTCCAATTTAATGATTATAATCCCTTATATTTATAGAGGTCTTTATAGTTCACACAATACTTTCACATTCACAGTCTCATTTTGAACTTGAGAGTCATTTTATGGAAAACAAATGTTACCATTGCTCCTTGGGAATCCTCTACCCAGAAGCCTAAAGCCTGAGACTTTCTTCATTTCATTGCTGAGTCCATCCCTAAGAACTCTATTTTAGGAAGGTTTATAGCCCTGCTTTATCCCAATCACATTTTCAACTCTCTCAATTCCTTATCTTCGATTCCATTGTTGTCAAGTGACAGCACCCACTATATGTGATGTATTCCTCTTGTGTCTTTCTTGCTTGTGAAACAGTGGATAAAGTAACCGATCTGGATTAAAGAAGACCAGAGTTTGAATTCTGCCTCAGATTTATTGTGTGATACTAGGCAAGTCACAGAAGCCCTGTTACCTTATTTCCTCATCTTTAAAATGTAATTGTAAAACATTTGTGTTTAATGAATGTGTTTATTTTGGGGAGAAAATAAGTTTGTAGAGGTTGAATCTTATTCATAGTTATAAGAAAAAAAAAAACTAACAAATGGCAGGGTCTAGACCAGTTAGGACTCAAGATCTTTTTCCTCCTCACCTTTCTGGGAGTGAGTGAACTAATCTAGAAAGAAGAAAAGAACAATGTACTCAAGACTTGATCATCATTGTTATATGTCCCTGGAAAAATTTTTAGATTCTTTCCCTTTACTATCTCTCACCCTCCAATTAATCAGATAACAACCTGATGTAGTGAAAAGAGAACTAAATAAGAAGCCAGGAAACCTGAGTTAGAGTTACTTTTTCTACCCTCAATTTGAGTAATTTTTCAAAATATCTCATCATCATTACTTTCATTAACATTTTCTTGATTTGTTGTTTTAAATTTATTTTATTTTAAATTTATATAGAGTTTATAATTATATTTATATATGTATATACATTTGTAATTTGTATAGTTGCATGGTTTTTAAAAAATTCATATTATCTTTATTTATAATTTATAATTATACTTATTTACTTGTAAATTTATAATTTACACATAGTTTCCTGATTTGTTAAAAAGATAGGATTAGACTAGGTTATCTCTAAGTTGCCTTCCAATTTTTCCTGTCTACATTTTATATCTCAGGGACCTTCTAACTGGGACAATCTATGATTTAGGAAGCTATTTTCTGAACTTTTACTATGTACTAGATTCTGTAAGGGTTTCAAAATAGAAGGTATAGTTCTTAATTCAATAAAATCTAATTGGGAAAGCAAATCTGAATTTCCTGAAATCCCTAAGTGGTAGCCCATGGGATGTTTACTGCTAGTGCAGTATATTCTTTGAATTAAATTTCAGAGAAAGAAGAGATAAGCAGATGAACTCAATAATGGCAGAGGGGCAACATGAGCTATGTCTTGAAGCACTGATAGGCTTTTTGTGGATAGAGGGAAGGACAGATGGAATTTTAGAGAAGAAAAAAGCAACATATGCAAAGTGATGGAAATAGAAATAGGAAGAATTTATGAGAGTAGAACAACCTTCCTGGTAGAGAGAGATAGTGATGGAGATTTAGTGAGAAAGGTAGTTGGGTTTCAAAACAGATTCAGGGGTTCCCAACCTGACATTCCTACATTTGCTTTTTAAAAACTATTTTGGTTACTATATTTCATCTTATCATTTCCTTTGTTATTTTATGCAGTTTATTTTGTGCATTTAAAATCACTATTCTTATATGAGTTCCATAGGCTTTACCAGACTGTCAAAAACTTCTTCTCTAAGGTTTCTTCCAGCTATAGAAATTAGGAAGCTGCTACAATAGCCTTCTATGTTTTCATTCTTTTTGCCTTCCAATCTGACCTTTACACCACTGCCAGACCAATTTTCCTGACAGGTCTTTTTCAACCATTAAATTGCACTCAGTCAATGTTGACCTGACCTGGACAATTGTAGACTCTTCATTTTATTTCTTACTGTCTTTCAAAGTCTGCTCTCTGTTGATTCCAATGATCTTAAGATTTTTAGGGATCCTTTTCTGGAAAGGGATTGGGGACAGGGGCCTAGAAACCATTTTCATTATGTCACATCCCTGAAAAAGGATTTGCAATGACTTCTATTACCTACTCTATGTCCAAAGCCTAGATTGCTTGTTAAAACCACCTATAACAAGTTTTTTTTTTAATCTAGAAAAAAAGTAAAATATATAAGATTACAAAGGAAATCAATCATTTAGAAATATATTATCAAAAGTATCAAAGTTTTATCAGTTATGTTTAAAAGTTTTCTTCATCAAAGTTTTCTTTGGAGGCAACTGGGATTAGGTGACTTGCCCAGGGTCACACAGCTAAGAAATGTTGTGTTTGAGGTCAGATTTCAACTCAGGTCCTCCTGTCTTCAGGGCTGGTGCTCTGTCCACTGTGCCATCTAGCTGCTCCTTGAGTTAATTTTTTAAAGCAAATTTCCTTTTATTATACTCCCACAGATTTGTAATCTCACTTATCTAGTTATCCCCTCTACTGGTGAAGATCAAAACCCCTCCAAATCCTTTTTTATGATGTATTTTTTTCTTAAATAAAATCTGCCAAGTATGTGTTGTCCCCCTTGTATCTTTAACTTTTACAATGTAGTGGTAACAATCCCTTTTTCTTTTAATATGTGATCCTGAATGTCATTTATGTTCAATTTTACCAAATAATTATGGATAATATAGCTTTTCCTCTTATACTTATATATATCTTTCTATTATCCTTTTGTTCATTTGGAAATTGCTATTCTTTTAAAAGCATATTGTTCTGTGATTTATAGCCATATATTTCTAAGACAATATTTGTGTCCAAATGATGGGTTTTTATATTAGTAAGAATCTTAGAAACATTTAAAAATTTGCAGATTTTAAAGAACGTCCTATCTTATCTTATTCAACTTTGGAGACACCTCATTGTCCATCTTCAGTGTCTGTCTTATTATATTTTTGTATATATTTACAAGATTCATATCTATATGAATATCTTTCATCTTTAACTCTCTATATATTCCAATCTATATCTCTTATTTAAATATTTACATCTATATCTGACCTCTATCATCTTTATATACTTCAGAAGAATTCAAATTTTTCAGGAAATATTGTATTATATTAAGTTGTTTGACATAACTGTGCTACATAAAATATATTAAGCCACAGTATATGCATATTATATTTTCTGAGTAACATTCATTTTTTGCTATGTGTACCACTGGCCAGTATTTTCTGAGTGGCTATGGTTCTTATTGTGTAGAGTCTGAATTCTGGAGCTTGACACAGTCGGTTCAGTGTAAGCTGCTAAGCTCCTCATCTTTAGGGAATCCTTTACCCTAGTTGGATTTTGCATGAAATGCCCTCTGAAATGGATACATGCTTTTGGTGAATTCACATTTACATTTTATAACTTCTTGAATGTTTCCATTCTAGTGATCATTAAACAAAACAAAATGGTTTCATACAGATTTTCTTTTGTATAAAAACATTACCAAGGGATGGGAATTTGAAGAAAGTCTATGAATTTTGGGTTCATTGGTTTATTTTGCTCAAGCTGTCTTGAATTCTTCAAGGAAGACACTTGTTAGAGTTAGTAAGAGAAATGATATGGATGGAAATCGGAAGAGTTAAACTGGAGATAAAAAATCTCAGTCATCAGCTCAAATTTGATAATAGAAGCAAAGGGAGTAAATGAGTTCACTCAGAATCAGAGGATAGAGAAAGAACAGAGAACTGAGGACATAATCTCCTGAGACACCAACAAGGATGAGAAATTAGCATAATTTAAATGTTCTCTGGTGATTAAGAACCACATAAGGCCTTGGGGGTCATCATTCTCAATAACACTACATTATACAGGATAAGGATATAAATATTAGATTGTAGGAATCTGAATTGACACTGGAGCATCCTGGGAGTTGGCTTGTGTTTTCCTGTTTTCTGATAAAATCCAGTGTAGAAAAATCCTTAGGTTTTTTGTTTCATTAATTGAAATTTATTCTGATATCAATTTTATTACAATAAACATGAAGACTTTTATAAAATTTCAGTATTTAAACTATTGTTTTCTCCTCTTGTTATACATGTCTAACTCATTTATTTTAGATGTTAGGAATATTATTTCATCCTTTGGAAGTTACTGTATTAGTTTATCAGAATCCTGAATCATGTCCCAAGGACTTGATATTTATCAGTCTTTTCTACCTATCTCAGACAGCTAGCTTTTCCAGATGAGACTTAGAATCCTAAATCACCTTGAGAAATAATAAACATAGAAAAAATCCTCTTTGTCTTAGTGTTTTGTTGGTGTTCTTATAAACATCACATGCTAAAATAGTAACAGGAGATGGATTGAAATCTCTAGTCTGTAATTAAATTCTGGGGATGAGTTCTTGGCAGAAGAGACTTTTTAGAATGAAGTCCTTCTGCGTATTTCCTTTGGTAAATAGACTTTTCATGTTTATTATAATTTTTCTGTATTATCTACATGACATGTGTCAAAGGCAAGTGTGAAAGCAGGTTGAAGGTTTTAAATGGAATGATTGCCCACACAGCCTAGTCCCTTTTTTAATCTGCCCCCATGGTCCACGTGTTCATGTGTTAATTATTTTACAAAATCTTACTGTCTAATATGTGGCTCTGGGCTGTACACTCTGTGTCCAACATCCATTCTCTTGTCTCTGGAACCATAAATAAGGTAGAATAACCGGGCTTGTTTTGTCTCATCTAGCCATCCTGTGTCAAGTCTCTGTTCTGTTAGCCCCATGATTCAAAGTGCTTTACAAGGCCAGATCTCAAGTTTCTCACCCTTCTTTTGGGACATGGAATCTTCTGCTATGAAAATCTACCCTTTTCACACCCTCACTTCCATGACCTTTGCCTAATGTTCCAATTCCTCACTTTATCTGCAGATTTCCTGGGGTGACTTTGTTCTACCAGGTTAGATAGTCTGTTGGCTGCTCCTTAGTTACTCCCCTGCCTCCAATAACTGAATTTTATTTGGCTGATTGGCAGTAGTTATAATTTTGAGTCATTTCCTCCCTTTCCCAAGTGATTTTAATTGTAAAAAAGTTTGAAAAAATTATAACTCAGTATAACTTCTCTTTTTATTATTCCCTTTTCTTGACTATTGTGATCATCTGTGTCCAAGTCTAACCTTTGAGAGTTGGTTTAAAAAAATTTGTATAAAATGCAATGCTCCGGCATTAAGGAGTTTTGGCTTTATCACTGTATTCCTCTGTGATCTTTAATTTAATGTACTTAGTACTTTATAAATATTATTTTATTTGATCCTCACAATAACCCTGGGATATAGGTGCTATATTTATCTCCATTTGATAATTGAAGAAATGGAGGTAATCAGAGACTATGTGACTTACCAGGGTCACATAGCTACTATGTACCTTAAGCCAGATTTAAATTTGGTCCAGTTTTCCTAAGTCCACTTATGGGGCTCTATACATTGAACCATTTAGCTAGACTGTTAGCTAGATATAGATATAGTTATATCTAAGTATATATTTGTCTGTCTATCTTTATTCAGGGCTTCTTTGTCACTTGATAAAAATTTTTACCACCATGGAGAAGGGAAGAGAAGTAACCATCTATGATAGCATTTACTTACTATGTGCCTGGTAATGTTCTAAGTGCTTTTACAGAAATATTCTTAGCTTGGTCCTCTCAACAACTTTGTGAGCTTTTACAGAAATATTCTTAGCTTTATCCTCTCAAAAACTCTGTGAGGTAGATGTTATTATGCTATTTTTACCCAAATTTTATAGTTGAAGAAACTGAGACAAACTGAGGTTAAGTGACTTGACCAGGATCACATATAGTAAGTATCTGAGATTTAATAAGAACTCAGCACTTTCCTGATTTCAGGTCTAATTCTTTATTCACTGTACATCCAGCTAGATGCCTACAACACACTATGGAGTAAATTTCTTTATTATGCAACACAATAGATTGTAATTTATGAACCCAAGGTCTGTATCCTTGTTTTTTCCCCAAATTTTTTATAATCATATTTAAACATAATTGATTTAATTCATAATAATATGCATTTTATTTTAAATATTTAAAAACATTATTCTGAGAAGAGGTCCATAATTTGAACCAGACTAACAGAAGGATACATGACACAATAAAGGTTAAGAATTCATGTGTTAGATGATTATATGGAATGTTTTGGGCCTTTCCCTAGCTTTTCTAAGCCTTTTTGTGGTACCTTAAATCTATTTGTTAGAGAATAGCATTTACTGGAATAAAAATTATTTCCCTCTTCTTATTTTCTCCACTATGTATTTGACAAGTATGATAAAATACCAGAAGCATGGTGGTGAGAAGATTGTCATAGAAGTCTTACTGCAGAAGGAATGGTAATTGTAGGGTAAGGTCTGCCAACCTTGTCAAAATCCAAAGTTCTTTGGTCATTCTTTTTACCATAGGTTGCCCATGTTTTCAGGGCAAACTTGGCTGTAGGAATTGAAGGTGTATCATGAGCAGTAGAGGTGCTCCCTAATGGTTCCAATATGTGTTAGGACACATCTAAAGATTGGGAAAAACAACAACAACAAACAAACAAAAGCAACATTTAATTTCATTTGACATTTTCATATTCTTCAGAAAGTTTTTCAAGGAAAATGCTTTTTTGGAGATTAAATTTAGGGAACTTCATGAAAGTCTAAAAAAGAATCTCTTCTATGCTTCTCTCATATCCCTAGTCCCTCACCTGGGATCTATTTATACATTCATTCAATAAATATTTATCAAGCTCTAATATGTCAAAAGTATTTTTCCACATACTATATGGGCAACAAAGTTGAATGAGACATGTTGCCTACCTTCAAGGATTTTACAATTTAAAGGAGGAGAAAAAGATGTAACTATAATGAGAAATGTAACATGCCTGAAAGGAGAGGGTGTATAATATTCTACTAACATCCAGAGGTAGAAGAGATCATTTCCAGTTCATTCAGATTTGACCTTTTGGAAAAGACAGCATCTTAGCTGGAGCATGAGGTTTTTGTCAGGCTTGGGACAACAGATTCATTTGAGCCAATTAATACCATAAGGAAACAATTATTTTCAGTATCTTTTAGTTACTAAAAGTAGAACTACTGGGGGATATTTTATTTTTTAATGACTTTAAAAAAAACTGAACCTTATAATTTTTATCATTCTACCAGCAGGATTTAAAAGATGTTAGAATTGGACTGAAATTAATTGAGAGGTTGGTAAATCTATACAGAAACTTGATGCTTTTGATATAGAGAATGAATAATTAATTTCATTTTTTCTGGTTAAAAGAAATCCCTCAGGTGCTTTTCTCTGTTTTCTGCTGAGGCTTAAATTTTTTAGTTCTCTGACAATGTATCACACCCTCCAATATGTCTTGTTTCTATGGAGACACCAATGAACTGCAGTTTGAATTCTTTGACACAATATGATTTTAGGTTTCTTTAGTGATGTTTCCAAAGCCCTTTTAGGTATTTTTTCATTATTTTATTTATATTTTTCTTATAGGAACTGTTTTATATTTTGTCAATATTCACAAATATGTAGATGGTTCTGTTTGGCTTAAATATGCCTATGTGTATATGCCATCTACTAAATAACCCTTTCCAACTCCTTTACAAGGACTAGAAAATCTTTTATTTCCTCTTACAGATGGGTATTTGTTTTTAGATAGCAGAGTGTAATAGATATTAACCAAAGAATTAGTTCATATTATTCTCTGACCTTTGAGTCCAAGAGTGGATTTTGCTAACTCAGAAAGGTAGAGTTTGCACAAAATAATGTTTCTTATATTCTACTAAACCAAAAAAAATAGTTTCATGCTGATCTTATACCCTGCTTCACATTTCTCACTCTTCCAAAAGCTGAGAAATGGTTTCTGAGACTCCTCCATTTAGCTGCCAAAGTGTTTTCCTAAAACTCAAGTCTCTGTCACTTTCCCCCACATACTCAATAAATTTAAGTGACTCTCTATCATCTCCAGAATCAAATACAAAATCCTTTATTTGGTGTTTAGAGCTTTTTATAGCCACCCCTTCCTTCCCTAAACATACTTTTCTAGTCTTTTTTCACATACTTTTCAATCCAGTGACTCTGGCATCCTTGCTGTTCTGTGAACATGATACTCCATCTCTTTGTTCTGGGCATTTTCTCTAGCTGTTCCCAATAACTGGAGTACTTTCCTTTTTCATCTCTACCTACTTCCTTCTCTAGCTTTCTAGAGAGAGAAAGAGAATCCCACTTTCTGTAAGAAGTCGTTTACAATCCCAATTATTCCTAGTGTCTTTCCTCTGTTGATTATTTCCTATTTTATGCTATATATAACTTGTTTCTACATATTTATTTTCTCGTCTCCTTCATTAGATTGTAAGATCCTTGAAGAGATTGACTTTTCTTTTGCATCATCAATAACAAGTTTAGAGTCTAGCACAAAGTAAGCATTTAATAAATCTTTACTAACTGGCAGAGAGATGTTCTTTTTTTCTGTGATTTTCTCCAGTATGGGAAAAATTCCAAATTGGAAATGTGGGTCTAAGTCTAAAGTGTAGCTTTAAAATTTTTTTATTGTGATTTTAGATATACTAGAATCCGGAGGTCTGAGTTCGGATTTTGGCTCCAATACTCAATAGCTTTGTTATCCTGGTCAAGTTATTGCATCTTTGAATCAGGAAAATTATTAAAAGGATCATGAATTTCCAAATTCATTGAAAAGCACATGAAATTGATTCTGCATTAGAGAAGTTGGATTCATTATACACTATAAGTCTATACTAGAGATGACCTAGCATGTCCTTTTGCCTATATGGTGTATTCAATTGTACTTTGTTGCCTTAGAAAAGTACCTAATATCTTTAAAGATCTCTTCTCTTAGCAGTAGGAATAATTCATAGGGGATTGGGTTGTTCACCATTACATATGCAAAAGAATTATTTTCCTCATATTTTTTCACACAACTGAATATGACTTTCCCATACAAATATTTTAATATGTGCTTTCCTGAAAAATTCAGGTAAAATTGTGATTTGTTCCTCCCTTTTTTGAGGTTGGTGGGCCATACATAGGCCTCCTCCCTCCCCCAAGAATGAACAATTTTAAAATAAGATCTCAAGGTCCTTTTTGAATGATCTGGCTTTTGTTTTTCTACTGAACATATTTTGATTAAATTCGTGAAAAAATGTTAGGGTCTTGGCAACTTGCATCTTGCTAGAACATTTCATAGGATAATATGCAACCAAATACTTTATAGAGATTTCACATTTATGAATTTTTTAAATTAAATCTCTGGTTTCTTTCTGTATTAAACTTCAGCTATATTATTAGATATTTCTGAGATTCACTGCATTTTCTGCAGATGCAGAAGTATTATGATTTCAAATATATCTTTATTAAAAGTAGCCTAGAGATGAATCAAGGTGTATTGGAAAGAAAATTGGATTTGGAGTCAAAGGTCCTGGGTTAGAATTATGTTTCTATGGTTTACTGATTCTATGACTCAGGGAAGTCACTCTTCATTTGTTGGAGCTGAAATTCTCTATCATGTAAAATAACGTAGCTTGACTAGATAATGTCTAAGATCCCTTTTGGCACTAAATATGTGATCCTATAACTTAATTGTTAAAATAATATACCTGTAGTGCATACAGAGGAATAAACTGGTTAGCCTCTAGAGGGTTCTTTCAGTCATATAAACCCAGAAATGGTTAGCTTTTTCAATTCAATCAGTTGACATTTAACTTTTATATCTTTGTGTCTCTCTGTTCTATGATAAGTTTGAAATGGATTGTCTGATTTTTCTTTCCAGCGTCTGGTGATTGTTTCAGTGAATTGATCTTGTCTATGCGAATTCTCCATAGAATCACCTTTAATGTATCTAGGATTCTTTTGCCCCTTGGTAGGCACCATAATAATCAACTTCACAGTGTCTTTCTAAATTTAATCCAGGAAAATGCTCCCTCCCATGAAAAATTTGGAAAAATTGACATAAACTTCAAACTGATTTTAACATAGTTGGACTCCAGATATGTGGGAAACTAGAAATATGGGTTTGAATTATTGCTCCTTTATTTGATATCTGGGCAAGACACTTCACCTCTCTTAAGCCTATTTCCAACTGTATAAAATGGAAATAATGCTTTTTACTCCTGACTTTGTAAGGTTGTTATAAGGAAAACTGACACACTAAAATAAGGTGCTTGCTAAATGTAAGTTATAACTAAGGGAAAAAAATAGCCAAACTGACACATATTGTTAAGGCTCTTGTTGGATATGGTAACTTATACCTGTAATCCCTGATACTGGGGGTGGCTGAGACTGGTGGATCACTTGAATTTTAAGCTATAGTCAGAGCTAACGCCTATTGGATCTCTTGATTTAGCCCAGGGCAAGTTTAGACAGCCCATTGGAGCAAAGGACTACAATATTGTCTAAGGTAGAGTGAATTAGCCTACATAGGGAAAAAAGAGCAAATTAAAGCTTCTAAATTACAATGAATATTGGATTGGTCTATGAGCTGCCACTGTACTTCCAACCTTTGTAGGCCAGGTTGAACAACCAGTCTCAAAATAAAAATCTCAAGACATGCCTGACATTTAATTGATGTTTCACTTTATTTTCTTAAAACAAAATGAATTCTATTCCTTCCCCCCAAAAAGCAGAATTTTAATTAGCTGGAACTTAATGAGTCAAAAATCACAAAATCATGGGGATTTATTTAGTTTAATTTAATAATGCAGCATTATGTAAAGGCAAAGTGGTGTAGCAAAGAGAGTTTGGACTTAAGAGTTGGAAGACCTCGTTTTAAATTCTTTATCATCATTATCAAGAACGATGACTGTAATTTATGTAGTGCTTTAAGACTTACAATGTACTTTACACATATCTTCTCTTTTGATAGAAAAATCCTGCATGATAGATTATGTTATTCTGCCCATTTTACAGATGAGGAAACTGAATTAAGCATTTGCTTTGGATCACATAGTGTCTATGGCAAAATTCAATTGTACAAGTCTTCCTGAGTCCAAGTACAGTGTTTTGTTTATTTTTACATCTAGTTGCCTTGCATCTGCCTGCTCATGTCTGAAATCTGGGAGTTTGAGCAAGTCATTTAACCTCTATGTGCCTCAGTCAACTTTCTAGGAATCAAGTACTAAGTTATAAAAGGTTTATAAGTCTTGTAGGTATAATGGGTTCCCACACTAGGTGTTCATCATGCAGACAAAGTCATGGTCCTCTAATGTGTTACTTTTTGGCAATATAGAAAATAATTCTTGTAGAGTGAGTGCTTCGGTCCATTACAAGAGTGCCCATCTCCATTACAATTGAACAAAGTGATCTCTAATGTCCCTTTAACTTCTAAAATTTTATGACTGCATAACATCAATTTAGAGACAAAGACTAAGCAAAAAAGGATGGGAACAAGCATTTTATTAGGTACTTACAATGTGCTAGTTATTATACAATTATCATCTCTATGGATCTTCAAAATAACCTTGGGAGATAGGTAATATTATTACCTCCATTTTACAGGTGATGAAACTGAGGTAGACAGAAGTTAAGGAGATTACCCAATATCAGATGAGTAGTAAATATCTGAGGCAAGATTTGAACTCGTTTTTTTAAACTTCAGGCACGTAGTTCTATCCTCTGGTCTACCTAGTTACTTCAAGAGTAAGATAGTCCAGAATGTACTACAAATGATTTCTATTCTATACAAAGACCCAGGACAATATGGCTTAACTCATGAAGGGAATCAGAGTCATTGAACGCTGTCCTCACATATATTTTGTTGTTGATTTCCTGCTTGTTTTCTTCTTCCCCCTCCTCTTATTTCTCCTCTTTTCCCTCCTTCTCTCTCTCTCTCCTCCTCTTTCCTCCTTCTACTTTTGTTCTTTCTTTATCCTGTTTCCCTTCTCTACTTCCCCCAGTTTTCTTAAACTTCAAAACAATCTAAAAAATCTCTTTGAATGTGTTATTAGCTATTGAACATCATGGTGACTGCTTGGATATTTTCATTCCTCCAAACCATTTTTATAATAACAGAAACTGTGAAGACATCTCTGCAGGTTTTCCTTTATACTCTCCTTCCCTTCCAATTCAAATTCTGAGAATCAAATGAACACTATTATTTCTGGAAAGACTAAATCAATCATTTGACCCATGACTTGCAATCATCATTTTTACTGATTTCTTTGTCCAAAATAATCTTCCTTGATTACCCCTACATGTGCTGCCATCTCCAATTAGAATATAAGCTTCATGAAGGTAATGATTGTCTTGCTTGGTTGTATTTATATTGCCAGCAGTACCTGGTATATAGTATGAGCTTAATAAATGCTTTTTTCATTTATTCATCATATCCAACTATTTTGGAATTGTTAAATTATTTGTAGAATAGTAGTATAATGTGATATTATTGCATCTTTGAAAATGACACATATGTACACATCTATATATGAAATATATATGTGTGTGTATATATCTGAGATACAAAACTTGGGAATTCATTCCTTATGCATTTTCTTTGTTACTTGGTAGAGAGTAGGGTGTGATATGTTTTGGTAATGTAATTTTGGTGTATAATTTTAGAGAAAAACTTTCATATGGCAATATTTGTTTGATTCTTTGAAAGCAAAAAATAAAAGAAAAAAAGGCAAGTTACTTTCCCAACATTGCGTCAGTTTCTGCTGTTGAACTTTCCAATACTTTAGAGTTTGATTTTTGCTTTTCCTCTCTTGGGGATCATATTAGCCACTCTCCTTTCAGAATAGGTCTGGACATTCGCCTTTCTGAAACTATTTAAAACAAGAACAGGCCAAAACAGCAGAGATAGGAGTAATTTCAGTTTTATAGAAAGTCCAGCATGGATAATCACTTTTGGACTCTGAAACCACATCTGTGATTATCTGCTCAGAATGACTTCATCATCAAATGGTACTTTATTTCATCAATGTGATCCTAAACTATAGGAAAGGAGTTGTCAAAAGAATTTCCTGGCTTGGGAATGTTAGGGAGACCTTAGAAAAAGCATTGATTTTAGATTTTTTAAATTTAAGAATAAAAGGTAGAACCAAAATCTATTCCCTTTCTTAACACCTCCTGGATATTTCCATATTGATCGACAATGCTTTTACATATTTTAAATGACTCATTTATTTAGGCTGAAAAAAAAGACATTTCAGCTCTGATAAATACCAAGTGGTATCCATGAAAGGCTGCATTGGGTTCGAGGGGATTGAGAGATAGCCTCAGAATTAGGAGCATATAGGTTCAAATTCCATTACACTGGGGCAAGTCATTTAACTTCTTATTATCCCATGCAATTTTCTAGGAATATAAAGTACAATCAGGCAGTAAATATTTATTAAGTACCTGCTATGTGCCAGGCATTGATTATGGTGATCCAAAGAAAGGCAAAAGACAGTCCCTCCTTTCAAATAACTCACAATTTAATGGGAAAACAACAAGAAAAAAATAAAGATAAGATATAATAGTAAAAATTAGAGATACTAACAGAGGAAAGACATGAGCATTAAGGAAAAAAGAAAAAAGCTGCCTGGAGAAGTTGAAATTCTGTCTCGATATTGAAGGAAGTGAGAGGGTTGAGATGAAGAGGGAGAATTCCAGACTGGGAGGTATGGCCAGTAAAATATCCAAACTTTACAGAGAGTGTCTTCTGCAGGAAACATCAAAGAAGCCAGTTGGAAAACAGGTACAATTCTACATTGATAGAGGTTTCCTTCTAGGAAGATTCCTGGACTATACCAATGTGGGAAAATTGAGATTAGAGGGAAAACAAACAAATAAATTGTAGCTACTCATCCTTCTGTATATTGAATATTATTTTTGAATTACCAACTTGCTATGTGTCTCTGGACAAATCCTATTCCCTCTCTAGTCTTTTAAATGATGTACTTGATTACATCATTAGAAAGGAAGCTACTTGAAGCTAGGGATTTATTTCCTCAGTTCCTTGAATATAGAAGGTACTTAATAAATGCTTGATAAATGAATGAGTGAATTTTAAGGTCCTTTGTAATACTAAGATTCTTTGGTTCTACAAATTCTCATTCAGAATATCTTCCATTAAAGATAAATAATAAAAAAAATACATTATGGAGCTTACATTGAAAGTAAGAAAAATGTCATAATGCTCTTAAAAGACATACTATCAAGAGAAATAATAGTCTACACAATAGAGTGGGTATTAAAAAAAATGGATTCTGCTACCATATAAGCCATATGATATCCAGTCACTTGCCTTTGTAAAAATGACAGTTCACTACATAACCTCCAATGACCCTCTCTGATTCAAAATTCTATGAATATCACTTCTCAAATTTCATGATACAGGAAATTACAATCAACATATGGTGAAATATTTGAACAGGAAAAGGATTCATTATTTTAATAGTAACAGGGCATCCTGTTTGGCAGGCAGATTGCAATCAGCCTATGATTTAAAGCAAAAAATCCTAGGGATTTATTGAGTCATGATGTAACTTGTTAAGTATAACATGCTTAATGTCAGATTCATGATTTGATCCCAGGTTTCCTTAACTCCAAAATTCAAGCCCAAAATTCAAGATCATTAGGACCAATCATACTATTTATAAGAAGAAGTATGGATTATAATTTATCTTATCTTACTATGTAACTATATATTTTTAAACAAAATGCATCTAAATTAGGAAAATAATATTTTGAGGGAATTCCTTTATTGAAAGAGGTTAAATGTTAGTTTACCTATTTCGAGTTTCTTATAGCAGTCATTGTGTTTTTATATATTTCTAAAGGCAACTCATCTTACTGATTTGCCCATTTGCCCACCTACTTTTTAGCTGCTCCATAAGTTGTATTAGTGAAAGTTGGATCAAAAACAGATGATGTAAATTCCATCTCTTTTTAATTGAGTCATTTGGCTTTTTTCCTTTGGATGATAACATTTTCTCAAAATGGTTGTATATATATGGAGGGGGAAGGCTAGAAGACTTCAGGCTTGTGCAGGCATTTCAGATCCCTGTTATTTTCTAAAAGATGAGTTCAGTATTTTTCGTGTTTTCTTCCCTTTGACCTAATCACCTGAATTGTGAATATCTCTACCATGATCATAAATAAACAAATTTTTTAAACTGAAGATTAATTTCTTGGGATATATTTTATCTAAATCTATTTTCTTATCTGACATTGTGTATCTTAATGCTCACTAGACATCCACTAAATACTTGCTGAACTTGATTTATCCCAGCTTGTGTGGGCATTTATAAAGTTTGTGTGTTCCTTAGAAATTCCAGAGTACAAGGTACCTGTTTGCTTTTGTGATTTAAGGACTGAGTTTTTTTTCTCATAAGGATTCCCTTTTATCTGTCTTAGTAGATAGCCTTAGAACTTCTGAGACAAAACAACAACAACAACAACAACAAACAAACCTCATTATCTCTTGGTCAATATGGTCATGAATGACTCTTTTATAATCTAGTCTTCAGAGTATAGAAACATGGTTTGTCATTAAGCTCTTACTCACACTTTCCAGTATAACAATATGCTTTCAAATTTTGTGCTGGAAGAGTCTTTGAGAGATGAAGTTCTTCTTCAAGACATATGGCACAGTGGAAAGAACAAGGAATATGAAGTTGAAAATGGTTTTTATTCAAATCTTTAATTCACAGACCTCTTGTTATCAGTTTGGGCCTGGGCAAAACATGATTTCTTTGGGCCTATATTTCTTCACATAAAATGAGGTTGTTAGATTACATGGTTTAAAGTATAATTTTGGCTTTAAATTTTATGATATCATGGAGGATTAAGAGGAGATGTCAGTAGAAAAATTATGTTAATACAAATGTGCATATAAACAAATATATCTTAAAGGGTATAAAAACAGACTACTGATTTCTATTAATGGATAGTTTGTGAACTCTTGGGGAAGGGAATTATTGAACATAGCACAGTGAAATAGTTTATCAAGAGAGGGAAAAAAAGGAATCTAATCTTGAGCCATCCTCCTAACAAGAAATGGTTTACTAGTTGGATATAGTATTAGTCAGCTCTTCAATAGATGAAAGAACAAACACATTAAAGCAGCTAATCAAAGATCGCTGACAGCAATCATTTTGTGCCTTGATCTTTTGTGTTCTAAAGATCCTTATGGTATTTTTGTTGAGCTATTAACATCCATTCTGTAGTTAGTAGCTCTCAAACAAGGTTGTGCAATCTGGACTTTATAAGAATGACTGTCAATGCTGTGACATCGGCAATAAAGACAAGTCTTGATTCACTCAATATAATTGATATGTTACCCAAATCATCAAGGGAGATGAAAAAAAATGATGATAACTGGAAGCAGCAATTATGATTTCAGAAGAAATGAATAATTCTGTTTTAAATTATATATCTGTACAATAAGGATTTATTGACATTTGAAATTGAATAGACATCGTCCCTATAGGGGGTATTTGCAATACTCTTTGAAGAAACCTTTTCAGATTGTCATGAAATTCAATACATGATGTCTCTGCTTCAGTAGATTTAATTCATTTGTATTTGGGGCCTGGAACTGAGGGGAGTTAGGAACAGGATTCGAAATTTAGAATCTTAACCATTTTTTTCCCTGATATATATACATATCAAGGTTAATGGAACTATAAAATGGCTAAAAAATCCCTGCAGAACTATGTAAAGAGCTGAACTGCTTTATTATTCAGGTTAACTTGATATTGCTTCTCTATAACATACTGACTATATGATGTGGGAAAGTCATTTAACCTCTAAGTACTGCAGAAAATTCTCTAAGACTAAAAGCTGTGGAAGAAAGGTCGGTCTATATTGGTAGAGGGTATTTCCTTGTTGGGAGATCTCTTTCAAATGGATGTGATTTCATCAATTTAAGAGTCCCTTTCAGGGACAGAAGCCACAGCCTATTCATTAATAGCTATCCATATCTGTTGAGTCCTCCCCACATAGTGGATGTCTTCATAACTTTTTCCTAACATTACATGAATCATTCATCTTTTACTCTGCCTTTTTGATCCACCTATCATCTCTCTGTTACAAAATTCTATTATGACCTTTGAATTTTTTGTCAGTTACATGGCACTTTGCTATTTGTTGAATACTTTCCCCATAATCAACAAAGAATAATCACAGTGTTATATTATTTTCTCTACATCTTTCACTCAGTTATGAAATGGTATAATTGTGGCACATTAATGGATAACACTTGCAAAAGAGTCTAGTTTCCTATTAGTTCCATTGTTGAAAATACTCTCAATTCATGTATAGATGACTCATAAAATTTTGTGTAGGTTTGAGAAAGCATACAGTTCTATGATTGTTAATGTTCTTTCAGCCATTTTGATTTTATCTTAAAGCTGGAAACTTTTCCACACCTTTGCTATATTCTCCTCCTTCAGTTACTTTGCATTTGAGTTCTTCAATTGCTTCATGATTGTTTTGCTTCCAGCAGAGATCTGCACTCTTACATTAGATCCAATTTGCTTTTCCTATTTTTCTTTTCTTTAGTGCCATTTCTAACTCTTCTATGAGCACCTCAGAGAATGTGATATTAAGGTGAAAATGTGCTAATTCCATTACCTTTGATAGAGAAAATTCTATTGAAGTAGTTTTTCAAATCTTTTCAACTTGTCTTCTTTTTGTAGTTTTCTTTCGATTTTCATCCTTGATTTATCCTTGGAATAATTTTGATTAATTTTATATCTTGCTAAGCTTTCCTTAAACTGTTTTTAACCTCTACTGCCTTTCTTTGCTTTACAAGATGATTTTGCTTACATAGTCAATATACTTTTTCTAAGATTTTATAAACACTGTTTATATTCTTGCTCATTGTTGTCTTTGGCTGCAATCACTCTCCCTTTGGTAAGTCAAATATTTGCTGACTAAGATGCTTTCTAGGCTCTATTGTACAATTAATTTATTACTTGGGTTAAATTTATTATATTCAGCATCAATTTCATTTCTGTTGTGTATTTCCCATTTTTCATTTTAAATAGCTTATTTTAATTATTTAGAGTCAAATTTTTCTAATTACTGTTCCTTTATTTATTATAAATTCAGGTCTTAGCTCTGAAAAGTCAATGGTCTCACTGCAACCAAACAGCTGACTCAGGAATAACTCTCATATTCATGACTGGTCTTTTCCTGGCTGTTAAAATGAAACTAAATTTATCATTTTGGTGCTTGCCCTGTAAAGAATCCATCAATTCTTTTTGAAAAAAAATGCTCATGAAATAGATATATGAGGAATTTTTATAATCTACAAGTCTTTGGCCTCTCTCATTTATTTTTCCTGAATTATATTTTACCATACATTTCTGTCTTTTTCCCACCTTTACATTGAGGTCACAAAGAACTATAGTGTGTGTTGATTTCATTTGAAAGGCCTTATCAATTTTTTCATAAAATTTTCTACAACTTAATTCTTGGTGGAAAGGCTAATTTTTAAAAATTATGATCTTTTTATAAACCTCACCTTTAGTAATGGAATGCAAGATGACAAACTGTCCCAATAAAAATATTTCTTGTAGCTTTTGAAAATATGATAAATCATATTCTGCCAGTTCTTTTCTTTTTCTCTCAGAATTCCAATGAATACCTCAATTTAGCTGCAAATCTAGCCTTCCAGTATCAATCCTACTAAGAATATCAAAATTGGTATGATTCAACTCTTGTCACAATATATCTACTCATTGAGGATTGGATAAGGACTTTATAATACCAAAAGTCAAATTTAACTTTGTTGACAATCTAAAAACAGTGTGACTTCAGTCATTGTCTAATACTGCCGTGCTTCCCAGTTGATTGCATCAATGGATAAATGGACCTGGTATTCACAGGACCAAGGGAAATTTAAAAATATTTCCTTGCTTCATAGGTTGGCTTGGATAAAAACATTTCATCAATCCTTGGGCAGCCTACTGGATAATATATTGGATAATAAGACCAGCTAGGTTGCTTATATGTAAAATAAAATCATTCTGATTCCCAGGATTTTACTCAAAGTGTTTCACACATGGCAGAAGTTCCTCTCCAGTGGCATAGCCTTTGAGATCACCATAGGGTCACCTCTATAACATGATATGACTTAACGTAGGGAATACTATACTAAACCAGTGAAATTAGAATCCTAGTGTAATAAAATAAAAAGAAGGGGAAACTCAGGCTAAAGAAGTCTTATGATTCAGTTTAAGATAGTGGGAAACATCCTATTCTAAAGTATAAGTAAAAATGAATTCTTTTCTGAAAAATAAGGGAAATCTTTTTAATGTTTAAGAGATGTATTATGATAAGAATAAAAATAACCCCCCATATATAGTGCTTTAGAGTTTGCCGAATCACTTTACATATAATATATTATTTAATTCTATCAACAACCTATGATTTAAGTGCTATGTATCCCTTTTTGATAGATGAGAACACTGAGATTCAGAAAGGATAAATAGCTTTGCAAGAGTCCAGTTAACAATGGTCTAAATTAGGATTAATATTCTTGTTTTTAAGATGAAGGAAGAGAGGGAAGGAGGAAGGAAAGGGTGGAAGAAAGGGGACAATCAGGGAGGGAGAAAGAGGAGAAGGGAGAGAGAAAAAGAGGAAAGGAAAGAGAGAAGAATAGAGAATGGAAAGTAATCTCAGAGAGAAAAACAGCACAGCTAGAGGTTGGTTATAGAATTTGGAAAGGCTTTCTACAGAGAATAGGTTTTGAACTAAGCCTTAAAGAAATCTAGGGAAATTAAACAGCAGGGGAAAGGGGACAGAGCGTTCTAAGCATGGGAAAGATAGATGGAGTGTCATATTCAAAGAATAATAAATAGGGTTATGAAGCTTGATTATTGAGTTTATGAAGAGTAGTGAATTGTAAGAAGTTTTTGAGACTAAAAAGGTAGTAAGGGTCCAGGTTGTAAGAGTTTTAAATGATAAAAGAAGTTATATTTGGTCTTAGAGGCAACAAAACCTTATTTGAGCTTATTAAGGGAGGAGGTAGTGACATGATCAGATTCATCCCCTAGGAAAATTACTTTGGCAGTGAGTAAAGGATGAGTTTGAGTGGGCAGAAGTTTGAGACAGAGAGTTCAGTTAGAAAGCTATTATTAGAATACAGACAGAGGTGATGAGAGCCTGAAATAGGGTAGAGATTATGTGAATAGAGAGAAAATGTATGAGAAAGATGTTGTAAAGCTAAACATACCAATATTTTTGCAATGTATTGAATATGTGCGGTGAGGGAAAGTGAGGATTCACTTAGTCCTGAGAAACGGGAAGGCTGTTGATACCCTCAAATAGTAAAATGGAAATTCAGAGGAGAGGAAAAGTTTGTGTAGAAAAAAAATCTGTGTTTTGTATATATTGACCTTGAGATGTCTATAGGATAGTTAGTCATATTCATGTCAAAAAGGTCATATGGTACTCAAGTTCAGGAAAGAGGTTAAGACGGGATATAAAGATCTGGGAATCATCTGCATGATAATTGACATCATGGACTTTGAAGAAATCTCTAGGAGAGATAATATAGAATGAAAAGACAGAATAGAACAGAGTATTGGGGAACTCTAATGGCTAGTGGGGATAACATAAGTGAAGAACCAGCAAAGGAAACTGAGAAGGAATAATCAAATAGCAAAATATAAAACAAAAACAAAAATAGGAAGGGCAATATAAAGGTAAGCAACTGGTTTAGAAAAGCCAAGAAGGATCAAGATTGAAGGAAATCAATTAGATTTGGTCATTAAGAATTATTGGTAACATTACAGAGGATAGTTTGAGTTGAAACTCAAATTAGTTGAAAGTCAGATTAGAGAAGAACACCAAAATAGAGAAGGTGTAAAATAGACTAAGAGGAGAACAAGAGGATGGACTTATTGGAGATGATTTTTTCAAAGATTTTAGCCAAGAAGGGGAAAAGAGATATAGAAAAATAATAGTGAATGATAAGAACAAATAAGAGATTAAGGATGGGTTTGTAGATGGAAGAAAAGGAGTCAATAGATGGGGAGAAATTAAAGATGAGAAAAGAGTGAGGATGAAAATGGAAGCATTCTACTAGAGAACGTGGATGGGGAATGAAATCAAGGGTGAATTGAAGGGGTTGATCTTTACTCAAAGAAGGGCTTTCTTTTAATATGAGACTGCACTGCGGGAGATAATAAGAGAAGATATCCAAAGTAAGTAAGATGGGGAGACTAGAAGTCTGTTTTTGTCAAATGGCATCACTTTTTAATTAAACAATTAGTTGAGGTCTTCAGCAGAGAGGAGAGAGGAGGAGATGATAATAGAAGTTTGAGAACAGATTAAAGGGTGGGATCAATTCGGTAGGAGAGTGATGTTTCAAAAACAAGGAAAGCAATGAGGTTTGCAAACCAAAAACTATCTGCAGTGTGATTTGTGATTCCTTACCACCCTTTCCCAGTTAGTAACATTTTAACTGACTTATGTACATGAACAAGATTATCTATTATAAAAGCTTTACAGCTTCTAGCCATTGCCCTGGCCAGGCCATGGGTTTTATACCAAAGATTGACCCATTTTAATTGTAATTGGATAGATATAATTATACATTAATTTTTTGAGAATTCTAAATGGTAGTTTGAAAGAGGAATAAAACTTGAGTCAGAATCCACAAAGAGATAATATTTATTAACAAAAAACTAATTCCCATTTCAACAGAACTTTAATGTGTATAGTGTACTTTCATTCAAACAGCAATAACAGAAAGTCAACAAGAATTTACAAAGTATTTACTAGGGATCAAGCACTGGGCTAAGTGCTTAGAAAACAAATGTAAGCAAAAATGAAAGATGGTCCCAACCTTCAAGGAGTTTGCATTTAATGGGAGAAGATAACACATTAAAGAAGGCTAAAAAGTTTGGAGGAAAGTGAGAAAGAGGTGATGGGGAAGATGTGAAGATACATAATCAAGGACACAGTAGATAGAGGTCAGAGATTCAAAAGTATAGCCCAGAGGGGATAGAAAAACATGATGGGCCTGGATATCTACTTTAAAATGGATATTCTTTTAGGAAAATAGCATTAATACCCCCATTTTGAAGATAAGAAAACTAAGGCTCTGCCAAATGAAACGACTTACCAATAAGCATATAGTTAACAGCTGGCAGAAGCATGGATTGCTTCCAATCCAAGTCTTCTAATCTTCAGATCAGTGCTGTATCCATTATGGAAGCTATGCAGATCTCATAGCTGAGTTCTGCCAAATTTTGGACCAAAAAAAGAAGAAAAACAAATGGGTTCAATCATTTTTGTCATCAGACCTCATTTTATTCATCTTGATAAGAAACATGTTAGGGTCATCTTTTAAATTTTTGCCTTTATTATTTTTTAATTGAAAAAGGGGTTTGATTAATCTTTATAATATCCTCCCTACTATTTCCTACTTCATATGCATATCAAACTCAACTATTTGTTTATTATAGGGTCATAAGATTATTGATTTGGAATGATTTAGACTTAATTTTATAGATGAGGAAGCTGAAGCTCAGAAATATGAAGTGATTTATGTAGGGTCACACAATTCATAAGTGTCTAAGGTAGAATTTGAACTCAAGTCTTCTTGACTCCAAATCCAGGTATTTATCCACTAAAAGAAAATAAAAATGCAATTTTTTAGAAAGTATATTTATTGCTTTTGTTTCTCTTATTTTTAGCTTTCTAAGGCTCCTTGTATAAAGGAGGTAATATTTGCAAAAACACTTGGTATAGAGTCTGGTATACAGTAATCAACTAATAAATGCTTTTTTTTTTTGCAAATGACTTTAGTCTCTGAATAAACTTTAATTTTTACTAATGTTGAATGATTCATATAGGCAAGAAGCCTTGCCATCTCTCGTCTGAGTATTTCCCATTTAACAAAATTGAAATATTGAAATGCATCCACCTCATCATCAGTTTCATTGCAGAGTGAAGAATATTTTGGCCATGGAAACTCTTGAAGTTTTTTGGTAGAGTTGTTTTCCATATCACTAGAAAGGATGGCTATGTAGATATGATTTGCTGATCTGTAAAGGTTAGTCAGTATGGAAAAAACAACACAGTTTAAGTAACTTACTTTAACAAGTAAACCAGTACTTATTCTTAGAATTAGCTTTTTAGAAAAATACATATTTAGAATACAGTTTCATGCATTGCTAATTATTATTATCATTGTTTTACTTTTCTCCTTTTCACACCACACCGAATTTTAGATTGGAGCAAAAATATCTTTCTCAGTGAAATATTTTCCCTGACTTTTTGAGCTTACTCTTTTACTTTGTTTTCAAATGCTGCTTAGCTCTTTTATGGATGGCTGAACTATTACTACCTGTCATCTTCCTCCTCTTTCCCTTCCAAACTTCTAAATGCAGTAATCTATATTTCTTGTCTTTACTTATTGACCATCTGTTCATTCTTTATTTCTTTGCAATCTAGCTTTCATTTCCTCATATTGCCAATGAAACTACTATTATTAGAATTATCACAAAGATCTAATAGTATCCTTATCAACTTCATATAATATGGTGTGTTTTTTTTTTCTAGTTTTCCTAGCATTTCCTAGTTTTCTATTTTGGTCCATTTTTCCTGCCTACTTGATTAGATATATTGACTTCAGTGTAATGTATTTCTTGCAACTTGCAAAATTTCCCAAGTGAAACTGAAACAAAATTAAAATCTAATTGGAATGTGTTTAGCAAATAAATAAAAATAAAGTAAAACACAGATAATGTTAATTTGTGGTTTTCTAAGTCAATATGTTTTCACAGGGGATCTACTAGTGCAGGTATCCTTAAAGGGGGTTTGTCTTATGTCTATTACCCTTGTTTCTACATTCATTCACTTCTATAATAGGTTATTTTCTAAGTACACTTGGGTGTATTCCAACCCTTTTAAATTCCAATTACTTTATCTACAAAATGAGGTGATTAGACTAGATGGCTTCAAATCCTAACTGACAACCACATCTCAGTTTTTTTTTCCCCCTCACTCTGGAGCATTCTTCTCACACTAGACCAATTCAGTGCTTCTGCACACTTAACTAATTAATGAGTTGCTTTTGTTTCCTCCATTCTGGGGAGAGCCAGAGATCAATTGAATTGTCATTTTTTCCTTTCTTGATTCTCCTAACTTTCTAGACTTCACCACCATGCTCTCCTCCCAACCCCTATTTTTTTTAGCTTCCTTTTAAGTGTTATCATATAAAGTCATTGAGAGTATAGATTATCTTTTCTTTTTCTTTTTACTTGTATTTGAATTACTTGTGCTTAGTAGTCTCTTGCATATAGTAAGCTCTGTTGATTGATTATTTACCTGTCTTTGAATCTTATGATGCTCTATCTTAAAGTAAACTTTCTCCTTGAACTTGTTCCTTTTCCAAATGTTTCTGTTTCTATTGGTGGCACCCCATCCACTCATTTAACTAGCTTCTCTTTCTTTTACTTCTACATTTAATCACTTACAAAGGATTTTTTTTATTCTATCTCCATGATAACATATATTTTTCCTATCCTTCCACAAACTGTCATCCCTTTCTACCTGGACCTTTCACTTGGTCCCTCTGATTCCAATTTATCACTTCTCTGATTCATCCTTTTTATAGCTGCTAAAGTAATTTTCTTGATGCCCAGGTCTAAACATGTTATATCACTGCTCAAAAACTTCAATACCTCACTGTTCTTCATAGTATAAAACACACATTTAGCTGGTAATTCAAATTTCTCCACAATCTGACTCCAATATAACTTTCTAGCTTCATTTTCACTTCTCCCCTTCATTTACTCCATAGGTCAGCCAAACTGGAATACTTCCTGTTTTCAAATTTCATGTTTTTTTTCACACATTTCTTTGTATTCATGCAGTTCATTCCCAGTTCTGGGAATTAACTCCTTCCTCATGCATTGTTGCAATCCCTTCTTTCTTGCAGAGCTCAATTGAACATTTCCCCTGAAGTTCACCATCTTAAAACAATTTTTCCATCCTAAAACTTTTTTTTTATAATACTTGTCTCAACAATTCCTTGGCCTTTATCAGATTTTATCTTGTAGTCTGTATCATATATTTACACATATGTCTTATCTCTGCTAATTAGATTGTAAACTCCTTAGAAAACAAAGATTAGAATAGAATGGCATTTACTTATTTGTTCCTTTATTTACTGAAAAATTTTGCCTATAAAATATCTCAAGGACTCTCAGAGCCTTACAAATGGAAGAAATTTAGCAAATGTTTGTGTTATATAGAATTGATTCCTGAAGATGCTCTTGATACCCCTATGTATGATTTGAACCAAGCCTTCTAGATTACAGGGGAGATGCCCTCCATTATGTTGGTGAAACAAGCATGTTCCTGGACCTGTGCTTTCTCAGAAGGAACAGTTTCAAATGATTTAAATTCTATAGAATAGCTTCTGCTGAACTTGACATTATAGATTACTCCCGGTTACTATTAACTCTGACTGAATCTCAGCATCTTGTCAACTCAGTCTCCTAAACTGTAGATACCGTGAGAGATGGCACGGGCAAGCCAGTTGGAGAACATATTAACAGAAAGTGCATGTGTTGTGCCTGAAAACCACCTTAGCTAAACTGCTCCAATCCCCCATATATCTACCTTCCCTTTTTCCTATTAGGCTGTTAGATCATGGATTCCTAGACCATCAGAAATAGAAGAGACTTTAGAAATTATTGACTCCAAATGTTTTATTTCATGAAGAAACTGAACTCCAAAAAGGAGATATGAATTGTTCAAGATAATGCTAATTATAAATAGCAGAACTGGGATTCAAATCCACATTTTCTAAATACAAATCCAATTTTCTTCTCACTGTACAGCTTGTGTTTCTCCCATGCACCAGCAAGGTTATTCTTTAAACACATGTTTCACCATGTTATTCTCCTACTCAAGAAGCTCTAGCAGCTCCCTATTATGTCCAGGAAAAAAAAAATATCTCAATTTTTCATTTAAAGCTCTCACAATCTGACTGTAATCTATCTTTCTAGACATTTCCATTACTCTTTATATATTCCATAGTTTATACAAAACTGCTTTATCAACTGATCCCTGTGTATGACAGTGAGCTATTGAGTGTCATAGTAAAGAGATTGCCCAGTCTGGAGTTAGAAAGGTTCATCTTCATGAGTTCAAATTTGATCTTTGATTCTAACAAGCTATGAGGTAATTTATTTAACTCTGTCTGCCTCAGTTTCTGTGTCTGTAAAATGATCTGGAGAAAGAAATGGCAAACTACTCCAATGTCTTTGCCACATACCTCCAATAAAGAGTTGGACATCATTGAATAACAACATAACGTGACAATCTGTCTCATGCCTCTGTGCACATTGTCCCCCAAATGCCTGAAATGGTCTCCTTCTTCATCTTCACTTTCTGAAATCTATCTATTTTCAAAGCTTCATTAAAGGCTATCTCTAAAACAAGACCTTTCCTGATTTGCCCTGTAATAAGTTCCCCCACCTAAGTTAATTTTTACCTACTTAATACTTATAAGTATTCATATCTTTTTCCTCCTGCTAAGTCTCATTTCTCCTCTTAGTTGACTGGAAACTCTTTATGAGTAGACACTGCTTTTTATTTTCATTGTATTTTGGAACTTAATAAATGCTTCTTCGTTTGAATTATGCTGTCTTTTTATTAAGAAATATTTTTATTAAAGCTTTTTATTTACAAAACATATGCATAGATAATTTTCAACATTTACCCTTGCAAAATCTTTTGTTCCAAATTTTTCCCTCCCTTATTCCTCCCCTTGTCCTCTATGGTAAGTAACCCAATATATGTTAAACATGTGCAAGTTTTCTATACATATTCCCACAATTATCATGCTCCACAAGAAAAAGCAGATCGACAAGGTAAAAAAATGAGAAAGAAAACAGTATTTTTTTCTTGTTAAATGTCATAGATATAAGCTGGAAGGCATGACAAAGGTCATCTAGCTTAATATCTTTTGTTTTATCAACAATTGGAATATTTATTCATTTATTAAATGCGACATATCTAAGGTCATGCAAGTAGTGGTAGTCAAGATTTGAACTCAGATCTATTAATTCAAAATTCAGTGCTCTTTCCACGGAACTAATCTGGCTTACAGTCTTTGGCGTGGGTGGAAAAACAAAAAGGAATACTTTTAGGGGCATTACTGATGGCACCTGCTCCTTTCCCGCCTCCAGTTTCCGCTGCTGTTTCCACCCCTGCTGTGCTAAAAAGGCCTGTTTGCTCTTGCTAATCATAGGGAAGACCTTAACTTGCCTTTTCCACCTCCCAGTTTTTAGTGCTCCCAGTTCATTTCTCTACATGTGGCAGATGAGAAGAGTAAGCCATAATATAGGGCATCTTGCTGCTGAGAACAGCACCATCTCTACCCTCCCAATTCAATGGTTCTATCAAGTTGTCACAAGTATGTATTTATTTTTATAGTCTGTCCCTTTTAGTTTCTTCTTTCCTGTCAGTTTTCCCCAGACAGTCCAGGAATTACTGGACTTAAATTTGTACATAATTTTACTTCTTAAGCAGATGTCACTACTATCACTTAGTTACAAACTGCTTCAGTTAAAGAGACAATCAGTAATTCTTCCATAGAACAATATGTGAACATAATATTTAGAGCTGGAAGGCACTTTGGAGACCATCTCATCCAACTCCACAGTTTACATTAGAAGTCCAGACACTAGAGTGAATTGTTCTATGTCCTAAACTAGTAGCCGTACCTGATATATCAGCCTTTATCTAAAGGCTCCAAGTATGGAGTAACCCACTAGCTCTCAGTGCAGGACATTTTACCTTTGAATAGCTTGAATTCTGAATTTTCTTTAAGCCTTTTTTCACTTGACCTTCTAATTCTGCATCTGGACCAAGCAGAACAAGACTAAATCTTCTTCCATATGGCAAACTATCAAATACTTTAGTATGTTTTCCATGTCTCCCCTAATCCCCCCTTTTTTCTTCTTCTCTAGGATAAACATCTCCAGTTCTTCAGAGCTTCTTAAATTTTTCCACTTGCAGCCCCTTTTTGTTCAAGAAATTTTTATGTGATTACAGGTATATAGGAATATAAAATAGATATACATATCAAATATTTACTGATAATAAGTCATAATTTCAAGACTCCCACATTCAGTTATGAAACCCCATCACAATATTCTATAGCTTATCAATGTACTTTGCTAAATGGAATCATCAGGAAAAATCATAATACTCAAGATGTGAACTGATCAGAACAGAAGATAGTAGCACTATCCTTTCCTTATTTTAAAATGCTATATCTTTTTTCTTAACTGTCATATCACACTGTTGTCTCAATTTGAGAATGCAGTACTCTAAACTTTTCAGATTTTTTTTCATAAGAACTATTGTAGCAATGATTCTCCTATTTGTAATTGTGAAGCTAATTTTCTCAAACCAAGTATAAGACCTTACATTTATTCTTATTAACATTCATCTTACTTGAGTCAGTGCAGTGTTCTACTACTGTGTTTCTCAAACTTCTTGGTCTCAGGACCTCTTTTTATACTTAATTACTATTTTATTTTATTTTATTTTATTTTATTTTATTTTATTTTACATCTTGAGTTCTGAACTGTCTCCCTTCCTCCATCCTCACCCCACACTCCAGAAGGCCACCATTTTACACACACACACTCATACATATATTTGTAAAACCATATTATACATCTATTTATCAGTTCTTTCTGAGGGGGTGGATAGAATGGCCAAAGGAGGTGAAGCTTTTGGATGAGGAAATCCAAGCTATATATAATCATATAAAAATGCTCTAAATCATTATTGATGAAGGAAATGTAAATTAACAGCTTTGAGATTTCATACCTATCAGGTGGACTGAAATGATATTAAAGGAAAATGACAAATGTTGGAGAGGATGTGGCTACATTGGGACACTGATGCACTATTGATAAAACTGTGAACTTATCCAACTATTTTGGAGAGTAATCTGGAATTATGTCCAGAGAATTATAAAACTGCATTTATCCTTTGAGTCAGCAATGCCTCTCACCATATACCGCCTTCACCAAATTGAGCTATTATTTATCTCATCTCTCTCTTTTTATTTTATATAAGAATAGTTTGAGAATTTCAAATATTTTCCTAAAAGCATTTCCTAGGTGAACTATATCCACAATATTGTGATCTGAGATCTAATCTAATCTGAGATCTAATAACCTATCAAAAGACAGAAATGAGATATGTCAGGCATGGTCTATTCAAAATGATGTCACTGCTCTACATGTTCACTAATTTTTAAAAATAATATATATTAATTAATACATGTAACATTAATTTCTTTGGAAACTTCTCTTCTTACTAGTCTTATATAGCAATCTACCTCCTGTCTCTATCCTTTTGAACTGGATCTTTTCTATGTCAGGCATTCATTCTTATTAATTTTTTACTAGAAATACTAGTTTTCTTAAAGACTGAACTAAAGCATTATTTCCATTGTGTGAATTTTCTTGATCACCCTGTTAAAAGTACTTTCTCCCCAATATCACCTTGTATATACTTTCTAACTATTAATCAATTAATAAGAATTTATTAGGTATCTACAATATTTCAGGCACTGTGTTAAGTGCTAGGGATATAAAAAGAGAAAAAAGACAGTCCCTGGTCTCAAGGAGCTTACAATTAAATAGAGTAAACAACATGCAAGTAAATACACACACAGTAACCTATGTACTGGATAAAAAAGAACTAGTTAAAGAAAGAAGGTGCTGAAATAAAGAGGTGATGTGCATTGTAGTTGGGACTTAAAGGAAACCAGAGAGATCAGCAGTTAGAGTGGAGAAGAGACAGCATTCTAGGTTTTAGGGACAGCCTGAGAGCAATCCAGAGTGAAGAGATGGATTGTTTTGTTTGTGGAAGGAGGCTAGTGTGACTAGACAGAAGGGTAGATGGTGGGGAATAAAGTATAAGAAGACTGGAAAGGGAGAAGAAACCTAGATTAAGAGGGATTCTGAATGTCAAACAGGTCATTTTTGTGTTTGCTTTAGGAGGCAATAGGGAGTTTCTTGATTGATGGGGGTGGAAGGAATAACATGATTTGATCTATGTTTTAGGGAAACTATTGGCTAAATGGAGGATGGGTGAGAATGGAAAGAGTTTTGATGCAGAATCACCAGCAGAAATAGTCCAGGTGTGAGGTGATGAGATCATGTTCTTGAATGATGATAGTCTCTGAAAAGAGAAATATGCATATTCAAAACATATTACAAAGGTGAAAATGACTTGGATAGGTAAAAGCTTGGAGATGGAGTTATAACTTTGATATACTTATATTAGTATGAGAAACAATATAACATAGTAAATAGAAAGCTGGAAAGGATCTGGGTTCAAGTTCTGCCACTGATATATATAGACTATAAAATCTTGGCCCCTTACTTAACCACTTGCTGTTCTAGGCAATATTTTTATTCTAGAAATTGCAAAGAAGATAGTTATCTGCATTAGTAAAGGTAGTGTTTTCAGATGAGAGACTGATATATCAGTGAAATCACAGATGCCTACCCAATATGCTGATAAATTTTTCTCCTTGGTTGCACTGTAAGTTTTTCAAGGACAGGAATTATTTAATATTTGTCTGTTATTTCCTGAAGCTTAGCTGGAGATCTGATAAAAGTAAATGCCTTATCATTGCTTGTTGATGAATTGATTGGTAAGTTTCCCTACCAAGATAAAAAATCATATATAAATCAAAAAAGGAAGGAAAAATAATTTAGTAATCTAGCAAATGTCTAATGCTATCAAATTGTCACTGCAACTGCCAACTCTATTAAATTTATAGATTTACCTATATTTTAATTAATTATAATATATATTCATTGATATAATTTATCAATAGACCAGTAACTACAGATGCCCCTTGACTTAGCATGAATTATGAGAAGTCCTTTTTTCCTCATTCAGAGAACTTACAACAGCACTCACCTTTAACATGTCTTTGAGGTTTTCAAATAATTCTCCTGCATTAGAAAATTATCCTTGCCATTAGCAATCTAATGAGAATTTTCTTGACATTCAGTGAAGAAGGAGCAGAAAAATGTATTGCACATTGAGCTCTGGCTGAGCAAATTGGGAGCTGAAGGTCTGGCAGATGAGGCTGCAGGCAGCATAAGTCAGAAGTTCCTCTTTTAAAGGTGATCTCTTAATTGTTCTGCATAAAGTCTGTTTTTCTAGAGATTCTCACCTCGCCTGAAGTTACTAATTATTTCAGAGAGATATTTGGGGGAGGAATTGCATTTGCAGGAAATTTTTACCATTCAGGAACACAGCCATTTTGACACATTACTAAGATACCCTAGAGACCTAGGATCAGATCTGCTAAAATATGTTGGGTATCTTTTCCCCTAAGAAGAATACCAGCAAACAAACAGAATGAGACAAGACTGTATTTATTCAGCTAAATCTGTTTACTGAATGCAAGAGAACGATTAGAGTGAACACATACAAAAAATGGAATTTGGATCATTTCTTATCCTTATGGGCTGGTAGTGTCAAGGAGGGGGAGCATGGAATGCAAAATCCTTTCATGAGCTGTTCAGTGAAGGGAATTTATAACTTAAAAGAAAACAAAAAAATTTTGGCATAGATTTTATTTTTGGTCTTCAAAGGGGCTGAAAGAAAAATACTTCAAGTACCAGTTTTGTCTTTAATTGTACATGACATGTACAAAGCAAAGTTTATAAAACAATCTGCAAATAGGATTTTATTTGAGCCTCATAACAACTCTGTGAGCTAAATATTAGAGATATTAGTGTCCCCATTTAACAGATAATGAAAATGAGTCACAGAGAGATAAAATAATTTGCATAAAATAACAGTTAATAAATGGGAGAGTCAGGATTTGAACCTTTTTTTTTAAAAATAAATTCTATGTTCAGCACATAATTCTTTTTTATCCTAATGCACCACACTATATCACATCACACCACTGTTATACTATTTTATACTACATCATGTATATGTACATCATACATACTTGCCTAGATTGTTGGTAAAATCATAGCAAAATAAAAGAAAAAAGAAAGAAAGAAATGGCTGGAGAAGTAATAAGTATTTGTATAGGATCTACTGCATGCTAGACATTTTGCTAAGCATTTAATAAAAATGAGTTCGCTGGATCCTCACAGCAACTCTAGCAGGTATATATTATCTTCCCCATTTTACAATGAAGGAAATTGAGGCAGACACAGGTTGAATGACTTGTCGAAGGTCACATAATTAGTGAATAAGTTTAGAGTTGAACTCGAGTCTTTCTGATTCTAGGATCATCGTTCTTTCCATTGTACCACCTCTCTGTCTTTTCTTATTAAAAAAGAATAGTCAAAGGTTTTCATAGACTACAATCTCAAGATGAGCTAACAATTAATAATGTGGCATGACAACCAAAAAAAAAATCTACATTACGAAAAACATGGTGTCTAAAACAAAGAAGTTGTTACTTCCACCATACAAAGCCCTTATCTAATTCTTGGTCTTCTGACTCTAAGAAATCATTTATTTATTTATTTATTTGTTCAGTCATTTCAGTTATATCTAATTCTTCATGAATTTGGGATTTTTTGGGTAAAGATTTAGCCATTTCCTTCTACAATTCATTTTACAGATGAGAAAACTGAGGCAAACAGGGTTAAATGATTTTTTCCCAGAAACAGACAGCAATTAAGTGTCTGAGGCTGGATTTGAACTCATGAAGATGTCTTTGTGATTCCAATCCCAGGGCTCTAACCATTGTGCCATCTAGCTGCCCTCTGAGAAATAGTAATTAAGGTTCTATATAGCCTTTAAGAATGTAAAACACTTTCCTCTTATGTTAACCATGTGAGGTAGATGCTGTAAGGATTAATCCCATATTATAGATGAGGCAACAGAGGTAAAGAAAAAAGAAATAATATGCTCAGGATTTTATAGGTGTTTAGTGGACAAAGTCCTGAGTTTGGAGGCAGAACTGGGTCTCAATACAAGATCTGACATTTAAATTTGTGTGACCTTAACTTTCTTGGGCTTTCTCAATTTCTTCATTTGTAAAATGAGATAGGTGAATAAGACAGCTTCTATAGTCCCTTTCAATTTTATATTTATAATAGTAAGATCTAGATAATGCTTTTTACAGTCTTAACTTTCTGGAAAAAAAGTTGAAATGTTTCCCCCTCCCCCCTTCAAGTGGAAAGTACATAGTATTTTCCCTAGGTTTTTGGCTAAGCATATTTTCCTCTTCTGTTCTTTTCTGCAGTAAGAACATTTTTATAAATCACACAAACCATTCACCATTTTTCTCTTTAATTGTGGTTATCATATTTTACCTTGTCTACCTTTATATGTTACAGTAACATTTTTTGCTTCTTGCTCATCCCAACATTTCATTCTGAAAGAAAAAGTCATGACCTATACCCTTCGTTTTGCTGGGGCTAAACCTTGTCAGAATTATATAGCTAGAGGGGGATTGCAGAAATGCATGGTCTTTTCCAGAAAAATGACTAAGTTTGTGTATATATACTTCTGTCTCCTTCCCTCTCTTTTAATTCTCTGCCCCAAAGCACTTTTTTTGTCTCTCTTTGTCTTTCTTTCTCTGTCGCTTTCTTCCTCTCCTCTCACTCTCTTCTTCCTTCTCTGTTTATCTGTCTCTTTCTAACTCCTAATCTTTTTTTCTGCCTCTGCTTCTCCTTTTCCCTCTCCATCTCTCAGCCTTTCTACCTTCCACTCATCTCTTTTTGATCTCCTCCTTTTCTCCCTTCCTACCTTTTCACCTCCATCAGTAAACTTGAACTTTCTTATCCTAAAATCATAAAGTGGTTGACACACTATTCCTTAAAAGCATAAACTGAGCACACTGGAGAAATGAGCAGTCCATGACTTCCCAAGTAAGCATTTTGGAAAAACAAAAACCAAAAAAGCAAAAATAACATCCAAAATCATTTTCTTTTTGGTAAAGAAAGTTGTGCTTCTTTTTATGCTTTCATTCAACATTTATGGAATAGCAATGCTTGATACAAGTAAATATCTATACTCTGGCTTGATTTCATCCAAGTGGACCTTTCTTGTTTTGCATCCCATCCATATCTTACCTTCCTGTGTAAGTGTTATCCATGGTCTAACATACATTTCTTCTATAAGAATGGGATTTTAAAATTCCTTTTTCTTGTTTTTTTTTAATCATTCTAAAATATTTCTGAAGTGTTCACATTGTCAAATTTTTATCCCTTATCTGGCTATATAAGTGCTCCCCCCCCATTTCCTGATTGTATGTGTACTACATTATTTTATGCATTCCTCATGTGCAGACTATTATTGATAGAATGTTGCAGACTAGTTATACTCATGATAATATACATTTAAATATTTTATTGGTATTACTTTTTTATATTGATGTTGCTTCCTGATTACTTATCTTTCCCAATACAGCTCTCTCTTGTACCAACTAAGAATAGTTAAAACATAATAATGTCTTTCTCTGAAAAAGTCCATCTCACTCCCTGAGTACATTCTAACATATCACTGAGGAGATATGCATCACCACCAGTTATCTGAAGGTGACTGCTTACTCTCCTATATTAATCTTTTGATTCAATTTGAGTTATTTGGATTCTTGAATGATCTTGATATTTGTTATATGTTTTGTAGGAACAGAGCATCATTGGGAGACATAATCATGATTTGAGTTCTGGAAGATATCTTAGAAGCCTCCTCATTGTATAGATGAGAAAATTGGCATGTAATAAGTTTAAGAGATTTGTTCAGTATCACATAGCTAAGTGTCTAAGGCAGGATTTGAATTGGTCTTCTTAAGTAGTCCAGTGCCCTTTCTAGTATGCCATACTGCATCTCAGAGATATGACAGAGTTATGGCTTCTTTTGTATATATGGAAGTTGGAATTATTATTGTTCCTGAATATTTTTTTAATTCAGTTGTCCAACATATGAAATAATGGTTCTTGGGATAAAATATTTAGTCACAGAATTTCAAGCCAGAAAGATTTATGAATTCATTTAGTTCAATCCACTAATTTTATAGATTCAAACCCTTGAGAAGAGGTAAATATAATTATTTATTCTCAGAACAAGTATTAGGGTTTTAAATTATATATACTTACTCCCCAGTACCACGTTTTTTACCTAAATATAGGATAAAGAAAGAGAATATGCTTAAGAAGAGGTGAATGACACCTAGAAAAATAAGTTTCCTTTAATATGGAAGGGATTATTTAGATGTTCAGGAAAGATTTTTAGAAATTTGTTGTTTTGCAGCTGTAGTAAAGACAGCAAAAAAATTAGGTGACATGTATTGTTCTTTAAAGTTTGCAATGTATTTTTAATTCTTTATAGAATTTGTTCCTCATATCTCCCCTATGGGATATGTACTATTATTATCCCTATAACCAGAATCGCAGCACTTATTGGATAGTATTGAAATCTATGTGTTCTCCATGGCTGGTGCCCTAATCACCTGACTATAATAGTTGACCTGACTTTTTTTGTTGTTTCCTTGGTCAACATTAATTCTGCTTTAGTTATTTTCCTAGAATCTTGTAAAACTGTAGAAAACATCTTTCATCAGCATCTAAGGAAAAAAAAAAAACAACTCACATTTGTGATATGCAAGTGGGATCCTTTGGGAGGAAGTGACTCATTGGTGACTCTTAAAGGTCATTTCTATATTGAATTTCTATATAAATGTTGTAAATTCCTTTATGAACCCTCCATTCCATGTGAACAGCTTGTAAAATGATATATCTACCATGGAATGATATAATTTACATCAGTGAGAGTCCCAATTGTTCCAAAATTAAATTAGGTCTGATAATAGATCAGTACTACTATGAGTAATTCACATAAAACGACTGGAGAAAGGGCTGACTTTGTTGTTTCTTAGTAGGGTCTATCCATGTACTTGTCTTGCAATTGGTCAGTCAATAAAAATTATTTAGTGCATACCACACTATTTTTGAGTCAGTTCTCAGTTCTATCTCATTGCAGCAAACTCTTGCTATGGAAATTCTCTCCACCTATGAAGATCAACAACTCTTCTGTGATTGCATAGTCTTACAATATTCTTTGGCAGCTTGAGAGATGAAGGGATTGTGCTATCCTCTTTCAGTTTACATATATTCTTGAATGATCTCATGAATTTGAAATTTTCAAAAAGTTTCTTCCACCAGTGTCTTTGTAAGTCAGAACTATGGAGAAAGTAGGAGAGGTTTTCTCAGCTCCTTAATAGCTGGATCTAATGCATCTATTGGCTACAAAATAACATTTAGATTCTATGGCATCTGAAACAAAAGTTGGTGGTTTTGTGTTATTATTGAATATAATAATCTTCAATTAATAAACATTATTTTTGGCTTGCCAGAGAGTAGGAAAATATTCTGTGGTTTTACCCAAGACCTAGATAATACTGTTTTATTGATTTGAGCCATGGATTGTCCAACAAATTGAAGGAGTTCCAATTTGATTGAGTTCTCGATAAATCTTAACCTGTGTATGCTTTCTACATGCAACATATATGGTGCAGTAGATAGAGTACTGGAACTGGAGTCAGGAAGATCAGAGTTAAAATCTGGCCTCAGATACTTACTAGGTGTGCAACCCCCTAAGCAAATCACTTAATTTATATCTGCCTCAGTGTTATTACTTGTAAAATGGAAACAACATTAATACTAACAGCATTATTTTGAAAATAAAATGAGATGTTTGTAAAATGCTTAGCACATTGTCTGGCCCATAGTAAGAACTTAATAAATGTGTAGTTTTCTTTCTTTCTTTCTTTCTTTCTTTCTTTCTTTCTTTCTTTCTTTCTTTCTTTCTTTCTTTCTTTCTTTCTTTCTTTCTTTCTTTTTCTCTTCCTTTCTTTCTCTCTTTCTCTCTCTCTTTCTCTCTCTCTTTCTTTCTTTCTTTCTCTCTCTCTTTCTTTCTTTTTCTTTCTTTGTTCTTTCTTTCTTTCTTTCTTTTCTTTCTTTCTTTCTTTTTCTTTCTTTCTTTCTTTCTTTCTTTCTTTCTTCTTTTTCTTCTTCTCCTGCTGCCCCTTCTCATTCTGCAGTCCCTTCTGCTCCTCCCTTCTCCTCCTCCTCTTCCTCCTTCTCCTCCTCCTTCTTTTTTTTCTTTTCTTCTTCTTCTTCAAAAAAAAACATTCTTATGTTTCTAACATGTGCAATGTATTATGCTAAGCATAAAGAAGATTAAATAAAAGATGGTCCCTCATGGAGTTCTAAGTAGATAAAACACAAAATAATGCAAAAGGATGTATTAATTCATAGGTGAAACAAAACACTGAATTCTGTATAAGGTCTGAGATTGGGAAGGGTCATTAATTACTGAAGAAAGCAAAGAGTCTTTGGGAGACAGAATTTTATATGAAATTTAAAGGACAAGTAAATCCTTTAAGAAGAAGATAGTTTAGGCATAGGATAATCACAAAAAAAAGTTATTTTATTCTGTTCAACTAGCATTTATTTCAAGTAATTTGATATGGAGACACCAGACTTCAACTGATCATGTAAGGGTCAATTGGAAGAACTGGGGATATTTAATTTGAAAAAGAAAAAAAAAGTTGGGGGGCATGAATTATAGTGTAGAAATAAATATTATTAAGTATTTGAAGAGTAATGTCAGGTAGAAAGGGTCATTGATTACATTTGTTCTCTTTGGCTTTAGAGAGCAAAAGTAAGAGGAATGGGTGGATGTTGGAAAGAAGCAAATTAGACTTGATATTGAGAAAGATAATAAAAGATAATGTAACAGGTTATTCATAAATTCAGTGGTCTAATTATAGTGAATTCTCTCATTGGAATCTGTCAAGCAGAAGTCAGGGATATTGAATTTTGGATTCATAAATGAGTATGGATGTATTCAATGGTCAATAATGTCTTTCCAATATTAAAGCTTTGTGATTTTGGGATAGTATAGATGTCTAAAGAGGTTAATGAATAGTTCAGTTTGATTGGAGTATAGGATTTATAGATGGAAATAGGATATAAGGCTGAGAAAAGAGGATAATGACATATTACAGAAGCTCTTTAATGCTAAACAAAGTAGATTGAATTTGATTCAACAGTCAAAGAAGTTGATTAAAGGGTTTGAAGGAGTAGTGTTATGATCAGATTCTTATATGAAGTAGATTATTCAGGGTCAGCTAGGGGGATGCAGTGGATAGAGCATTTGCCTTGGAGTCAGAAGGACCTGAATTCAAATCTAGCCTTAGAAACTTTACACTTATTAGCTGTGTGATGCTAGGCAAGTTACTTAACTCCTATTGCCTTGCAAAAAATAAAACAAAAAAAAAAAACCACCAACTAAAAAGATTATTCTAATAACTATGTGAAGAAAGGATTATAAAGGTAAAGAATAGTGAAGAGGAAACAAACTCTTTTTAAATAATAGTCAAACAATAATGAGAGCCTGTTCTAAACTGATTGTGGTGAAAACATGGAGGTAAGCAAGGGTGAGAAATTCTTTAGAGATATAACCCACAGTCCTCAAAAACTAATCAATTATGAGAAGTGAGGAAAATTTTTATACTGCACCAAGCTTTTAAACATGGAAAAAAGGACAAATTGTGTTAGGAAATTACAAAGAAGAAAACTTGAGTGTGGGGGAAGATAAAGCTTTTGACTTGGACATACTGAGTTTGAGGTACTGGTGGTACATCCAAGTAAGAAAGTGCTATTCATTGTTTGATATGAAATATGAATTTGTATCTTGGAGAAGAAATTAGAGTTATTGAAAAGTTTATACTTGGAAGCCAATTACTCCCTACTTGAAATTTTGGAAGAGAATGAAAGACCTTTAACCTTTACTACCACTGTGACTGTAGGCAAGTAATTTAACCTCATCAATCATCAGTTCCCTCATATGTAAAAATGACAGCTTTAAATCTATTAGCCTCTGTGGGAGAGAAGAGAGCCAAGGGAAGAACCTTAGGACTATCTATATTAAGGAGCTGGGGAAAAGAAGACAAGCCATTAAATGAATCATATAAGTTTCTTCAACCATTTAAACCACATATGTGTACTCAATGTTTACTGTACATCAGAAATCATGGTGCTTTGCAATGGGGATACAAAGACAAAGAAAAAAGTCCCTGTTCTCAAGGAATTTTCATTTAGTCCTCAAGTTCCTATTTTTGTCGTTTTTTTTTATCATGCCCAGTGAAATATTTTGAAAGTAGTAGATTCTAATTGTTTATTCAATTGAATTAACACACTTTTCATGTTCCATATAGTCGGTAACTGAAGATATATATATATATATATACACACACACACATATATACATATATATATATATATAAAATAAGAATGCTTTCTGTAGTATATAAATATACTACAGAACTCCTCACTGTGCCTTTGAATATGTCCAGTGTTACTGATGCATCAGCATTGACTTATACATGCATGTGGACTGGTCCACGTGCATCTGTGAGATCAATGTCAGGAAATCATCATGATACCACCAGCTTCATTCACCAGTATCACCATATCTCCTTGACTGATGCTGCAAACTGTCCCAGTGAACTGATCCCATAAGGACTGCTCTAGTGAGAAAGCAGCCAGAATCCAAGCTGAGGAAGGAACTCCCCTAGCAGCTGACAACTCTTGGTTTCACAGTGCATTTGTGAAACCTCAGAAGAATCTGTGTCAAGAAAAGTGGGAAAATATTACTAACACTCTGACTACAGCCAAACTCAGGTCTGCTCTGTACGGCTTTAAAGGCCATATGAGGTCTCTGACTTAGAGGATCATCCAATTTAGAACTGGAAAGGGTCTTGGAAATTGTCTACTCTTTTATCTTCATCTTCTGATGAGAAAACTAAGCCACAACTAAGAAATCATTTATTTTGAGGTTAAGTAGCAAAGCTTGAATTTGAATCTAGGCTCTAATCTCTAAATTCAGCTTCTTTTTACCTCTCTGTACTACCTGTTCACCCTTCCCAAAGAAATTTTTAGCACCTTCCAATGTTCATAGGATCATAGATTTACATCTAGAAAAGACATCAGAGACTATCTTATCTAATCCCATTTTACAGATGAAGATACTGAGATCTAGAGAATTAAGGGATTTTTCAAGTTGTATATATAAATAAATATCAGAGACAGGATTTGAATCTAGATCCTGTGGTTCTACTTTAATAATATGAAACTGTCTTCACCAGAAAATTTTGCAAAGGTCAAATTGGTTTGCAAAGATCTTGTCCACTCATCCAAGATCTATCCATCTTCTTGTATCCTTAAAAACATTACAGGCAATATGAAGACTCTCTCGGTATGTTTCAGTAAAGATACTCATTCTTCAAAGAATTCAGAACTTTAAAGAATGGAGAACTGATCGATGGAACTAAAGATATTTAGCCTAGAAAAGAAAACATTTAAAGAAGATCAAATAGCTACCTTCTAGTATGAGAAGGTTTGTCATGTGAAAAAAGAATCATCCTTCTCTTTTCCTTGATTGCAAGGAGAAGAATTCTGAACAAAAGTAGAAGGTATATAGAAACAGATTGCATGTCATTATAACAAAGAAAAACTTCCAGACTAGAGCCACTTTAATATGGAATATGAGACAAGAGAATTCTCTATCCAAAGGGAGATCAAGTTGACTCTGGGTGATCATTTGCTAGGTATTTTATAGAATCAATTTCTATTCGGAAATGACTTGGACAAAGTAATCTCTAATGGCTCACCGAATGCTGTTTTTGCCATGTTACAAATAACAAATTTCTCCTAAATTCAGAGACTTAGGAAATGGCAAGAAATAAGAATTGCAATGAACCATCTGCTTGAAAGTTTTTCATAAAATGTGTTCTTTTCCTCATGGGACCTCAACATATTTTGCTGATCCTCTCAGACAGTAATACATTCTAATTTGTATGATATTTATTTGTGTACAGGTCTTATCACTTCACTTCTGCTGTGAGGTCCTTGTGGCAGATACTGCCTTCTATATGGGCATCTAGGGTAATGTGCTTTGTACATATTAGGCACTTTATAAGTGTTTGAATGAATGATCTCATTGCTGATAAACCTTGGTGCTTTGAAGACTGGATATGTCATGCTACTTATCTGCAATTACGAAGATGGATGTAATTGTTCCCCTGGTACCTAGTTCCTGTTTGCCTCATGATTCTGCGGACAAGTTTCAGGTTAATGCATTCTTTGGTTAGCACTCAGATTAATGCTATTTGTTCTCAGAAAAACTTTTTGATTAAAAAAAAGAAGTAAACCAAAATCCTAAGACATTGTATTTTAAGTGGAAACTGTGAAGACTTGGAAATATTTGATAAAAAGTCAAGTCCAGATCAATTTTTTTTTCAAATGGAATGTGTCTTTTGGGAGTAAGAAATGTAACCCTTGATTTCTGCCTCATTTGAAAATTTTTATGAATAAATTTGTGAGTTTTGACATATTAGCTGATGAGTTGTATACTGTACCTCCATTCCCCAAAGCATAAATTTCCATTTTTAGGAGAAATGCAAAACATGATTGGAATGGGCTTTTCCAAAGCAGTAGCAAATTAGTTCATCACATTTCAGTGTGTTTTAAATATGTAAGGAAAAAATGTATGCATATCTAACAAATTATACATTCACATCTATTTTAAAAAATCATGACTACATACTGCAAATAAATATAAATATATAACTAGACTCTACCCTTTGACCAGAGAAAATTTTCTTATGAAAGTAGCCTGTAAGTTATACTTACATAAGTGTTTGGGTTTGCTTTGTAAGAGTTTTAGACCAGTGCAAAATCTGGGACATATAAATCTAGTTTCCCTTGGTGTGTAAGTAATGTAGCTGGAGTGAGTTAGCTAATTTTGGAAACTGCATTAATGTATTCTGCCACCAGGGTACCTTAAATTATCGGTTCTTTGTACTGAGAACCAACCTACTAGTGAAAGCATTAATTCAACTTGAAGAAATACCCAACTTCATGCCAAAATAGAACTTAAGACCTGGTAAAATTGGGTCCTTCGTGGAGCATGATTCTGACCTCCTCCTCTTAGGGGAAAAGAACTAAAAGCTAAAGGATAATTACATGTGCATATATGTATATATACATATGTATGAATATATGTATATTGTAAACATACATATCCACACACATATATATGAAATACATAAATAGCTGTTATATAAAATTATGTGTGAGAACGTATAGCATGGTATATCTGTGCCTATATCTGTGCTATATATGTATGTGTGTATTATGTGTACATGTATCACTTTGAGGTTTGCAAAGCACTTCACATATTATTCATTTGATCCTCTTAGCACCTCTGTGAAATAGTTTCAGTTATTATCTCAGTTTATAAATGAAGTAAATGAAGCTTAGAGAAATTGTCACTCTACTAAGAGTCACAAAAATTTTGGTTTTCAGAGGTGAAATTCAAACCTAGGTCCTTCCATCTCATTGGTCAAGTGACCAATCAATGATTCCAAAAATTCTATTTTTAATCAGTAGAAATGATTTTTTTTTCAAAAAGGAATGTACCAGAAATAGCTTGGCATGGTGGATGGAAAACTAATTTTGGAATCAAGGAGACCTGGATTTAAGTTCTGTCTTTGACACATACTGGTTGTGTGATTTTGGATAAGTCCCCTAATTTTTCAGTTCTTCCAAGGCAACCCTTCAAGATTTCAAGTTGCAAAAAAATTGGCAACGTATATTGAAAGGTGAATTTTCTTCCTGGAAATTTTCCATATCAAAAAATTCATAAGTCTAGTCCAAAACAAAAACAACAAAAATGACTGATGGGATAGGGAGTGGGGTGGAGAAAGAAGTAAGGAGTAAGGGATGAGAATTACAGAAAACAATGCAAAAGAATCGGGAACTAACAAAGTATCATGTAATGATAATGAAACATAGCTTTTGGAAAAAAACAACAAATAAAAACAAAAACAAGAGATGAAACAGAAGAGTCCTTAATCATGAGCACTAAATTCATTTCTAGCTCTGTCATTGTGGGAACTATCCCCTGAAAGCATTCTGAGCATTCACTGAGGCACAGTAAAGTTAAGAGTTATTCAGAATGTAGTTTAAAATAAATAATAGAATGTTTACCAATTATTTACAAATTACAAATAACTATATACATGCTATTCATAAATAGTATATTTTATATACAATGTGAAATTTGTACACATATAGTATATTTTTAAAGACAAAGTAAATATAGATATATGTAAATGTGTGTGTATGTGTGTATGTATGTATATGTGGTTTGTTTGCTTTTGATATGGACTTGTGATTGATCAGCACAGGAAATTCAAGATTTGGCTTCCTTTTATCAATATCAAAGACTGGAGTTTCACTTAGAATTTTAGAGAGTCCTCTTGGGCATTGAAAGAAGTTAAGTAACTTGTCTAAGATTGTAAATCAATATCAATATGGTATCATAAATCAGTACATATCAGACAGACTAAACTAAAATCTTCTGGATCCTAAGGATGTCCCTAAGGATGTACTGTACCTCTCTATGTATATATAGTTGAGTATATAACACTTCCCTTTACACATTGCACAACTGCTTGTGTGGGTGTGTGTATGTGTACATATACATATACATAAATATACACATATATTTGTGACATAAATAGCTCAATAAATTCTGGATTGCAAAGTCATATTATTTTCCTGGCCTGAGGAAAAATAAATAGACTTAGAGTTTCTTTGACACTAGAGTTATTCATTACATATAATGAATAAATATTCCTGCTTAATTTAATTAAAAAGACGAGGATCCATGCAAATAATATAAGAAGAGCATATAGACAGCTGTGCCAAATCATTGGCTTATCAGTCTATCCTACCTGCCACCCTATTTAAATGTCAGGAACTATTCATTTAAGTATGCATTTGCATGTTAAATCTCTTGTTGGTTCCATCATAATGTCCTAAAATGCTATAAATGTAATGTTCTGCTGCACTGGTCACGCTTAATTTGAAGTTTTTGACATATTCTTTGAGCAGTTTTAACCTTATTTTAGAGAAATTTTCTTCAAAACAAGGCTGTTGAAAGAATATTCATTATCTCATACTTAAAATTCTTTAATCGAAATCTTGATGAGAAAGAGCTTTCTGCTTGGTATTCTGATTCTGTTTAAAAGAAAAGCTTCATCTAGTAAAATGCATCCTGTGGTTGCTTTTCAAGTCATGTAAATATTCATTTCACTCTTTTATTTAAATAATACCTAGGGCTTAACAATCTAATGAACACAATAAGATGTGAACATATTAGGAGATCATACTAGGCTCTACTGGGATACAAACAGATACCAGGCATCTTCTCAAAGAGATTCCAATCTACATGGAGGTGCAAAGAGCACAGGAATTAAAGAAGAAAAAAAAAGATTCTTGAACATCTATTTAAAAAGGAATTGAATCTGTAATTAAGTAATAAATCTGACCTGCAAAGTAGCAGAGTCCACACACATAATTTGTGCCATTAAGTATCCTCTTCCCCTTTTTCATCATCTGCAAACTGGGTTGACACTTTGCTCCAAGTATTCATATGCAGAATGGTAGGATTTATATAAAAGCATAACCTTTAAAAAAGCAAAAAAAAAAATGTTCAATATCTATTTTTTCACACTATAGGAAAAGGTTGATCAGTGTAAGATGGGCTTGACATGCTATCTGTAACCAAGGTTAGCACATTTGGGAAGACAGCAGGAGTAAGAGAAGAATTAAATTCTCAGAGCTGAATATGGTGCATCTGTCTTAAGACAAAATGATGGGGATTTGTCAGCACATGTCATAAGTATTATTTCAAAGAGATGAAAGTTAATGTTTTCTGTGGTTTGTGAATATTTTAATTTTAAAAGGAAAAGATTTTTTTTTAATGTGAAGTGCTTATTAACTCAAGTCTAAATTCCAGGTGCCTCAGAGACTGTACAACTTTTCACATTGCAAGAAAAAACTTGCTTTAAGACTGTGTGCCTGTTTCTTTATTGATTACTGTTGATTTTACCATCCTCTAGGACATTGGCTGTCCTTGTGTTCCCAACCTGAATCCAAGGACAAAAGTAATTATGGTGACAAAAACCAATGCTGGCGGAGAGGAAGCTCACTATTGTTCCCAATCTTGTATGTGAACTTCCTTATATGTAAGGATTGCCTTTATTGGTCTATAGCTTTTCACAGAAGAAAGAGAGACAGATAGACAGACAGACACCCATTTTAATGAAGAGGTCAGAATTTGGAATGACAGCCATTATCTCTGGAGGCAGAATTGCATAAATACCTTGCTGCCTCATCACAAAGATCAGACTAATCCCTCATTGTTTAATTCCTAGTCACTGCAGAATACTCATTTTAAAGCTTTTGCAGGGTTAGGTTCCAAACATTTGCATGATGTTGTCCTAATGGGAACAGATATTACAGTAACCATGCATGATCATTCCCAGGGTCTATGAGTTCTATGGACACAGCACACGTCTCTTGTTTCTACTGTAGGAATTAAAAAGATTGTCCATCTATGTATTGAAATAAGTTATTGCTATGTCCAGATAACTCCTCAAAGGGATGTTGGGAAAATCTCTACTTCTTCACTCTCTTGTACCTTGCTTTTGTCCAAGCTGTGACTGTCCAGGAGAAAAATTAACAAGTATGACCAACTCTCATCAGGCCATTTTTCCCCTCATTACAGCCATCATGCTTCTGGCTGAGGAGGACAGGCTGGGGCATCCCTTCAGAGCCCATTAACATCAATCCTTAGTTGGCAGAGTGGTGCAGAATTGATGTTTAACACAAGAAACGCCCTCCTAGGAGCAGAGTGCTGCTTTCACATGGTGTTGCCAACCCATAGAGCGAGAGACTGGGCTCCTCCGGGTAAGCTTTGTGTCAGACACAGTGTGACCTTTACCCACTGCCGTAAATCGGCTCCTACCATACTCATCACGTGTCAGTTCTGCATATCCACTTTTAGGTGCACTAGTTTCTGCAGTGGATTTGGAAATTCATGAACACAATCAGTGAATGGAACCTCCACTGGACAAACCCATCTCTCCACCTTCATCTGATTTGAACATTGAATTTTATTGGTACGCATGATAACTCCAATCATATCAACCATTCCAGTCTGGCTTCTGCACTGCATTAGATTGAGGGTAATGATTTGACGTAGAAAACTGAATGAACTTCAGCGAATCAGCCAACACGCTAATTTTTCTGGGATGGGAGGCATGTGAAATGGGCTCAGAAGAACCACTTGTTTGGATAACTATGGCTCCACTTTCCTACTTCTCCCCATGCCCATAAATCCATTCCTATAGTTGGAATAGCAAAAGGCCATGGTTATGGTTCATTCCAATGTCATGGTCAATTCTTAATTGGTCCCCTCCAACATAGAGTCAGCCTTCTTTAATGAAATACAATCTTTAGTGATGGGATCTTTAAAGGAATGCCATCAGGCTGATCACTGTGAACTTTATGGTTTTAACAACCAAAGCTAAATGCAAACATTATTGAATACCTTCAACACCATGACAGCAATAGTATTGCCACTCGCTACTCCCAAACTAATAGTTAATTTACACTGTGCAGAAGAATAGACTTTGATTCTCACTCCAAATTAGTTTTGTCATAATAAGCACATTAGCCACCGGTGAATGTTTTTTCATATGCTTTTCTGCTGCTTGAAATAATTCTTCAGATCTCAAAAATCCATATGGTTTATTTTCATCATCACCTTAAGCTTGACTTTTTTTTTATTCCCTCCTACAGGAAGTTTTTAGCAGGAAAAATGCAGTGGAAGCTTTTACTTTTCAAAGTCTGTTTCTTTCACAAAAAAGATGATGGGTGAGGAGGGTGTGGGGAGAGGAAGGTTTAATCACATCTTGAAAGTAGCTACATTTCTCCTATTTCCACTGACCAGTAGTTTTCTTCAGATATATTTGTAAAGACTTGTCCGGTTATAAATTGAATTGGACAACTTCACAGATTACTTTAATGCCGACCATTGAGAGCATTATACAGGGAAGAGTTGTTGTTTAGGTCAGCAAGACAAACTCTGACTATGACATAGAGTTGAATCTAAGGTGATTTTATAATTTCTAAAAATAAAGGGTGTTATTTCACAGACTGAATTGGGACACTATTAAATTTCCAGGTAAATTTAATTAGTCTGCAAAAATCAGTACTTTTAAAGACAAAGATATTATGCTATGGGACAATATATATATTTTTCTGTTGATGATTTGAGTGAACTATGAAGATTTCTATTATCATTGATAACTTTCTTAACAATGATATCAATTAGACAGATGGCTTGCGTGTACAAAAAAGAAGAGTAAACAGCCAAAACTCACTCCATAGATAGAGATGTCTATCCATGTGAAGCCTGTCCATTAACATTTATATTTCTTTTAAAACCCACTTGTTTGCTTATTGTTGTGATGGAGGGAAATATCCAATTTACTGAGAAGAAAACTTGACACAGAAATAAAAGGATCTATTTAACAAAGTTGTCTCTCCTGGGACGTGTGTGTGTGTGTGTGTGTGTGTGTGTGTGTGTGTGTGTGTGTGTGTTCTCATATCACATGATATTAGATATTCTTATTTGGGGATTTATTTTTAAAATGAGAAGAATTATATATTTATGTTAAAACAATTAAATCTGAGCAAATTGTTAGATCTTTCCAATAATTGTCTCTTTTCTTTCTGTTCCCTAATTGTATAGGTTGTCTTCCTCACCTCAGTGGCACATTCCCCTATACCCCTGGGATTCCTTAGATTTGTTTTCTATTTCTGGGTCTCCCTTTTTCTTTCTCTTAGAAATTTAACATTGTGACATATTCCTTCTCTTTTTTAAAAATCTAAATGGGGGTGCCTGGCATTTATTTCCCTGGATATGCAGATTAACAAATATGAATTCAGTTGTAAAAGTAATTAAAGTTTGATGTCTGGATTTCTTCTTATAAATTGGCTCCATTCCCACTACAGGACCCTGAAAATTAAATTGAGTTTTAGTCAAGTAAAAATTTACAGTCAATATGAGCAGAGTCCTTTCCATCTAAAACAACAGAGATTCTTGACTCCTGAGTGAAGGCAAGCATTGATAGCTATTAAAGCCTTTCTCTTCATGCTTCATAAGCCTCTTGGAGTACTAAAATTCTCAGAGGCAGAAATGCTGTAATTATGTTTTTCTTTCTTCTCTGCTTTTTACTACTTCTTATCCTCTCCTTTGTTTTAGAATCAGAAAACCTGAATTCAAATCCTTCCTCTTCAATTTCCTAACTCTTTTAAAAATCATTCTCTCTGCCTCATTTTCATTTTCTATAAAATGAATGTTGGATCAGGGGACTTTAAAGATCTGTTCTAATTCTTTTCTTTTGATTCTTCTTGGAAAGAAACCATGAGATTCTAAACTTTTCTTCATTATTTCATTTTTCCATAGATATATAGCTTGTGCAACTTATGGGCAGTACAAAATAGTCAATACAATTATGGCACTAAAAGGGAATTTGGATATCATTTTATTTTAAATCCCTCAAGTTTCAGGTAAAGAAAGTAAAACAAAAAGCATAGTAACTGTTAAAATGCCTGATCTAGAAATGAAATATCCTGACTCATAGAGCTCTTTCTGGGGTACCAGCTGCCTTTTTGTCTTGTTGTAAATGCCCAGGAGACATCCTGCATAAGCATAACTTTCCACTTTGATTTTTACAAGTGTTTTGTAAAGTATCATTACTTATTCTCTCCTGCTCTCCCTTCCTCCCTTTTGCAGATCTCCCCAGCCCTCCTATCTCTCTACCACCTCAATTTGTGAAGTTAATTATGCTTTCAAAAGGGCTTTTGGCTCAGCACAACTCTTGCCCCCTCTAGCAACAGCCTGCTTCTTTTCCAAAATTTATTATAACCACGGTTCTCTCTGCCTCTTAAGCCCTCTGACATTACAACAGTTTCAGTACTTTACAACTCAAGTGTTATTCATTTGGAGGTTGCATAATATTTTACTAACAAAACAGTTATAAAGATTTCCCTGTGAGACATTAAATGTTGTTCTCATCCTGGCATGAGTGTCCAGAGCATTATGGGAATAGTATTAGAATTCAGAATCTCTCACATCCCTGATGACTGCTCAGGTCTTGAAGAAATACTTTCTTATTAATTTAATTTCCTCCAGTATTCAAAGTAAAAGTTTTTGAAGATTGAATCTTAAATATGTTTCCCCTCCTCAATTTAACTCTAGCTGTTGTGGGAGGTGCATGGTGTGCTTGTGTGAGTGTGTCTAGTTTCTGTGTTAACACAGATTCTCCAGATTTTTTTTATTATAATCATGCTCTGCCTTTTTGATTTTAAATTATATCAGGTAGGTGAAAATGATTTAAATTTTGTAGATTAGATTTATTTCTTTTTATTTTCTAAATTATAGTGCAATGTATTAGTGCACTAATACATTGTGGACAATTATTTGACTTTGGAATAACAAAAGCTATTTATTTTAAAATGACATTGGTATGGGATTACTAATACATTCTGAATTATTGAACTTTAAAGATATTGTCAGTATGTATGTTTCACTTTTTAATGTGACTTCATGCAATAGAGGGTAGTTTTTTTTGATTATCAAAAACATGTTCAAAAACTCTAAGCTTGAATAGTAGTTATTATAATAATGGAGGAGAAAATGTGTGAGGAAGTTTAGTCAAGATATACAAAAGGGGTGATAGTGGTGAGATGAAGCAGAAATTAAAAGTACTAAACTAGAAGTAAGGAATTCTATCTACTAATCTCAATTTTGAAACTAACGAGCTGTGGCAAATTTTTTGATCTTTTCCCAATCAATCAATACTTCTCAAGCACCTACAGTGTTGTGGACACTTTGTAACTGTGAATACAAATCATAAAGTAAATTCTACAGTCCCTATTTATAAGGGGCTTTTATACTAATAAAGAGGATTTAGTATTGTACATAAATGAATATAATACACAGAAAAACATTATGGGGAAAAACAAGGGGGATGAGATGAATTTTAACTGGAATAATGAGAGAATGCTTCATGATAGTACTGAAATTTGAAAGAAGAAATTCAATGCCTGAAGAAGTGATGGAAGTATCTTTATAGCGTTGTGAGAGAGAGCAGACTACATGACTCCAAAGAGCACTCCAAATTAAATTAATTATAACATTAATAAAATAATAAAATAAATTAATAAAATTAAGATATTCAATTAAATAATCTCTATATAGCCTCTGGGTTTTGTTTAAATTTCTTACTAGAGATATAATTTGGATATTTGAGGATCATACAAAAAAATTCCATCTAAAAAACAAACATGTTAAGATATATTATTGTTTACAGAGTGAAAATTTGGAGGATTTAATATTGAATGTTTGCTCCAATATCCTGATGTTTCAGATTAAAACACTTAAAAGATATTGGTAATTGAAAAGATATTCAGGTTTTCTGGAATGTCAAGTTTGGGCTAATCTGAAAGCTAGTGAGGTTAATTTTCCTTCTATAAAAAGTCCACATATTTCTGAGTACTAGCATTATGTGAATAATAATGATGTTGATAAGTATTTAAGATAGCACAGGGGATAGTTTAATTATAGCATCTGACCACACTTTTCTATCTCCAGAATGACTCATTCCACTTGATTTGTCCTCCTTTGGCAGGTTTGGGAGGATTTCCCAGAGAGGGGAATCAGCCATGAGAATCATGCTGTTACAACTCATTCTCAGGGTTCTAGGATTAACTTTGGTGTTAACTCAACCATGAAACCTAGCAGCGAGGTACATGAAGAGGGAAGCTAATGCACTTGGTAGAAATTACAATTCTGGATTGCAGGCCAGGATTTCTAGATAGAATACTTCTTGATGGAGTCACTTCTCTGCTAGTCAGACCTCTGAAGAGTTGAGATCTTTGAGATAATAATAGCTTAAGCTTGAGACTTTCCTGGTCTCCTTCCTTGGCTAGACTCTGAAGCAGCTTCACACTCATTAATCTTACAATTTTATTAACTTCTCTAGTCTTTGAGATATTTTCCTTTCTTAAAGCATATAGAATCTAAAATAGCAAAGTAGCAAGCTCCTGAAAGGTTTTCCTTTCTCTCAAATTATAAGATGGCACTAACTTCCCAATCAGTTCTTTATGCATCAGAGGAAGATGTTTTCTCCATTTAGTTCCCAGCATCAAAGCTTTTCTCCAATCAGATCAGCTCTCAGCATCAGCATTAGGACCAATCTTCCTCCAACCAGCTGATCTTTTTTTTTTAATAACTTTTTATTGATAAAACCCATGCCAGGGTAATTTTTTACAGCATTATCCCTTACATTCACATCTGTTCCGATTTTTCCCCTCCCTCCCTCCACCCCCTCCCCCAGATGGCAGGCAGTCTTTTACGTGTTGAATAGGTTACAGTATATCCTAGATATAATAGATATGTGCAGAACCGAACAGTTTTCTTATTGCACAGAGAGAATTGAATTCAGAAGGTATAAATAACCCAGGAAGAAAGACAAAAATGCAAGCAGTTTACATTCATTTCCCAGTGTTCTTTCTTTGGGTGTAGCTGCTTCTGTCCATCCTTGATCAATTGAAACTGAATTAGCTCTCTTTATCGAAGAGATCCACTTCCATCAGAATACATCCTCAAACAGTATCGTTGTTGAGGTATATAATGATCTCCTGGTTCTGATCATTTCACTTAGCATCAACTTATGTAAGTCTTGCCAGTCTTCTTTGTATTCATCCCGCTGGTCATTCCTTACAGAACAATAATATTCCATAACATTCATATACCACAATTTACTCAACCATTCTCCAATTGATGGACATCCTTTCATTTTCCAGCTTCTAGCCACTACAAACAGGGCTGCCACAAACATTCTTGCACATACCGGTCCCTTTCCCTTCTTTAGTATCTCTTTGGGGTATAAGCCCAGTAGAAACACTGCTGGATCAAAGGGTATGCACAGTTTGATAACTTTTTGAGCATAGTTCCAAATTGCTTTCCAGAATGGCTGGATGTGTTCACAATTCCACCAACAATGTATCAGTGTCCCTGTTTTCCCACATCCCCTCCAACATTCCACATTATTTTTCCCTGTCACTCTAGCCAATCTGGCAGGTGTGTAGTGGTATCTCAGAGTTGTCTTAATTTGCATTTCTCTGATTAATAATGATTTGGAGCATATTTTCATATGTCTATAAATAGTTTCAATTTCTTCGTCTGAGAATTGTCTGTTCATATCCTTTGACCATTTATCAATTGGAGAATGGTTTGATTTCTTATAAATTAGAGTCAATTCTCTATATATTTTGGAAATGAGGCCTTTATCAGAACCTTTGACTGTAAAAATGTTTTCCCAGTTTATTGTTTCCCTTTCTAATCTTGTCTGCATTTGTTTTGTTTGTACAAAAACTTTTCAATTTGATATAATCAAAATTTTCTATTTTATGGTCAATAGTGATCTCTAGCTCTTTGGTCATAAATTCCTTCCTCTTCCACAGGTCTGAGAGGTAAACTATCCTATGTTCTTCCAATTTATTTATAATCTCATTCTTTATGCCTAGGTCATGAACCCATTTTGACCTTATCTTGGTGTATGGTGTTAAGTGTGGGTCAATGCCTAGTTTCTGCCATACTAATTTCCAATTTTCCCAGCAATTTTTGTCAAATAATGCATACATATCCCAGAAACTGGGGTCTTTGGGTTTGTCAAACACTATATTATTAAAGTTATTCAACCAGCTGATCTTAACTATTAGCTCAAATCAGTTAACATTTCTACATGCTGTCTTCTATGAGCAGTTATTCCCTTTTGTTTTTCCATGTCTTTTCACATGACTTCTCGTCTGATTTTTAATGATTCAACTGAATGGCTACTTGTATGTAGTGAACCATGTCTAATTTAGATTGAGAAATCCAAAATTCACATTCTGTCAAATGTGAAATAAATAGCCATTATACAGCACTCTTAGTGCCAAAATATTTCCTTGAATTAGTTTTCCACCAATAAAGTTCCAAGTTCTAAGAGAAATCATATGCAAATTAGTTTCCAGGAGGTGAGGGGGAATGTACTTCAAATTTTTTAAATCACTCAATCCATTTGATTCTGAGGCCATTTTCCACTCTAGTCCTCTCAGAATTTTTTGTCTTCCTTTTCTTTTAAATAATAGCTTTTGTTCCCTTTAAGATGTCTGAGAATTGTGTTTTTCCTCTGCCAGCATTTTACACAAAATGTTCTTTTTTTTCCTCCTTTCAGCACATATGATGTCTATGTATGAAAGGAACACTCCTCTTCATCAGTAATTAAAAAATAAAATTAGTGAAATACTTTCATATAGAGTCAGGAGGGAGAAAATTAGCCTCTACCCATTTGGGAAGTAGTGTTCTTATTTTTGTATGGTATTACCTGGCATAAATATCACATAGGAGGCATTAATCCATGCTTATTGATCAATTAAATACATAAAGATTATCTTAAGAACATCATTTCCCCTTTTTCATTACTATACTACTACTTCAAATCTTCTTTAACTCTCTCCCCTGATCATCTTCACTTATCCATTATTAAAATATATCTCTTTCATACATGAAGAACTCTTATTCTATTCTCTGCTAATTGGATCGACTAATCTGTACTAATAGCAGAGTACATCCAACCTTGCAGATACCTTTTTGTATTTTCAAAGGGTGGTTTACAGACAAGATAAAAAGGCTATGCCAAACTAATTGGGGATATATCATGAATTCTGCAAGGTTTTTTTTACAAGAAAAAGCATATATGTTTTCCCCCACTTTACCCACTCCTAGGGTTTGCCTTGGGCTTTATTATTTTAAAGAGATGAACACGTTCATGTAAGTGTGGAATACCTAGACTGAAGACACCCTGCCTCTAATTTCTATGGGTTTCACACTTGGAGGCTCTCAGTGGGTGTTCAAAGGTTGGCCTTGGTTTCTATAAAGAGTATATAGTGAATGAAGTGGTCTGGAAAGTAACCAAGACCTAAACAGCATTGAATTGAGTGGTTATCCAAAGAATATGTAGCAAAGGCTTTCCCTAGAGTGATTTTTTTTTCCTTTTGTGACTGCTTTCTTGGCTAGAGACTTGAGATTACTTCTTCATGTGCTTTAAAAAAACCCTCCACTGCAGGCCTGAATTTTTCAAACATCATTTCTATTAGATTTGTCTTTTCCAGTCTATAGTAGTATCAGGTCTATGATTATTACTTATAGTTATAGAGGGCATAAAGATGTAGGAAACTGGGAGACAACACAGAGAGACTTTCAACGAGGGCCACAACATATCTAAATGGAAGAGTATCTTTATCTTCCCCACCAAGATGTCACAGTGTTATTACCCAGTTTTGAGTAAGACAGGTATTTTTGGAAAACTTAAATTACATTACTTTTAAAGCTGGCATTTATAGGGTTCTTTAAGGTTTATAAAAACACATCACACTGATCCTCACAATAACCCCATGTTATGTTAATATCTCCAAACTGGGGCTCAAAGGAAGTTAAGGGAAGTGACCCAGGTTCATACTATTTATAAATCTTACTTCTTACACTTACTAAATATGTGATAAATTCTGTGATTTTAATTTTTACAACTTTAGGACTAAGGGGTTTGGATTAGCCAGCTTGTCATATTCTAGACCTCTATCATTCTAGATCAATGATTTTTATGATTGTCTGATTCAATCCTTTTCTAAGAGTTGAATAGTCTATCTACTTTGTTAAACTTTCTTTAATAAAGCAATAATTGAGGCAGATTATACAGCTCAGTTAATTTCTCTGTTAAGTTTCTTAAGTCTAAAATCAAGAATGGAGTTCTCATCATTCAGGGAAATTTCCTCCTGAATGTTCATCTTTTCCTCAGTGCCAGTTCTGTGGAACATGTAGATTGCAGAGGCTGGTAAGAACTTTAAAAATCTTTAAAACCATGAGAATTGGGCTGGAAGAATAGAAGCTACCACCTTCAGAAAGGTTATAAAGCACATGTTAAGAGACACTAACATATTTCTCACTGCCTGATTTTGCCTGTGGCATTGCAAAACTGATAGAATTTTAGTGATTGGCTGAATATATTTTACTTAAATGTATGAATAATTCAGCATGATAAAGTGGAGAGAATCATTTGAATGCACTTCTCATCTCTATCTTGTAGCATCCCTTATAGTAGTATTTCAATCATTACTTTACCTTTTTAACTTGAAGCTTTTGTTGATCTCCATAACTCCCTAAACTACCTCGTATGTATTTGATTTTTATTTATTTGTTTGTTTATATCTGTACATGGTATCTCCTTTGATAGACTGCATTAAGTTCTTTAGGTATATTTTTCTTCTCATATCCATAGTGTTTAAAGCAATATTTGGTAGATAACAGACACTTACTGAATGTTTGAAGATTATTCTCTGTCTCTCATATTTATCTGTAGGTCTCTTTTCCTGCTTTTTGTTTATCTCTTATTCTTTTTATATGTGTATTTACTTGCATAAATGTTGGATCCCTCTAGGAGATGTCAGGGATTTCTGTTTTTGTCATTGTACCTCTAGTGTCTAGCATGGTAACTTGAACACAGTCTCGAATAAATTCTTGTTGAATTGAAAAGAATAAAAATTCAGCAGATCTAAACAATTTACTTTATAGATGAGCAACAGAGGCCCAGAAAAAAGCATGGTACTTGCTCCAGATTTCTAACATGTATTTGTAGCAGAGCCAGGATAAGAAGCCTAGGCCCTGACTACTATTCCAATGGTTCTTTACACCATATCATACTGCATTATTATGATTTATCCATTAAAATAACATTTTATCTTTGTTCCAGTAATGGGTCCTATTTTCTTTCCATCACAACTGTTAAACATTGTGCTTCCCAGCATTTAAATTCTTGGGAAGGTATGCTGGTATCTTTGAGTTGCTGACAAGATTGTATTTTTTACCAACTACTTGAGACCCTTAAACTCTTTGCTGAGTCTTAGGAGTATATTACTGTGTTTTAAAGGATCTTAGTAACTTTTTCTCTTCTCCTTGAAGCCATGACTTCATAGGTTCTGTCATTAAAATTTGAATTATAAGAGGTATTTTGTCAGAAGAATCATGTATTCTGGGAGGAAATTGATTTTGAGTTGGCACTTAATACATTCTAAGAGTTTTAAAACATTCATCTGTAAAAACAAACAAACACTTTTATTAAAACAATTTATAAGTCTCTTAAAGTTCATTTGTAAGTATAGTAATAGCAATTTAACAACAGGGAAGAAGCCCTAGAGAATGAATTCAGAATTTATTCTTATCCTTATAACTCATAATGATGTGTTTTGCCTCTGTCTAGTCACATGTAAAACTGGAATAATATTTTTAAGATGCTCTAAAAACAAAATACACAATATAAAATGCCTGAGGTTATTCATTCAGTTTTGCTTTGTTTAAGAAGAGCAACATTTTATAGACTTCTACTTTTCAGAAAAAGCTCTATTGCAAGCATTTATAACTCATATGGAGTTATATGGAGCTATTTAATAGAACATAAAATAGGAATATTCACAAAAATATTAGTGGAAAAATATCTTGAGGAATTAATATCACCTCTATTGATTGCCTCTTTGATGTTAGCAAATTCAAGTATAATAAATCTATAATTTCTTTCTATTTCTCTATCTAGGATATTGCTGTCTATGCATATCTTCCTATATCTATATACAAATTAGTGAATCTATAGACACAGTTATATGAGCCTACATATATGTATATGCATGTATATATTATACACATAAACATATATATATCTATAAATATGTATAATGGTATGTATTTACATTTATCTTAACACAGCTATATATGATTAGATAGATACATAGACAAATACAGTTATATATATATATATATATATATATACATATAGGTACATATAAATATACAGATATATACACAGACATACAAATGTATAATCTTCAAATTTGACTGATATTCAGTAATTTTATTATTTATTTTGGTTTCCTCAAAAACACATATTTAAAGTTCTATGTCATGTTTCTATATTTTTACATGCTAACATCATTCAGTTCAAGCCAGCTTAATAAGTATCTCTGATATACCTCTTCAGTATTAGGTGCCAAAGACCAAATGAAAAATATTCCTTTTCCATATGGAACTCTCTTTCCTTCTACTTCTAAATTCATGGGTCTCATAACTTCAAACTAAGGGATCTCTCCTGAATTGTGTGAAAATGCTGCTTTAATTTAACCTAGCACATTGAATGCTATATTTGCACTGGTAAGATATTTGAAGTCCATATATGAATCAATATCAATCAAATGACATTTATTAAATACCTACTATATCACAGACATTGTGCGAAGGAATAAATTTTTGTTTTAAAAAGGAGAAAGACAGTTTCTACCCTCAAAGAATTTATAATTTAATGTGAAGACTATTATTACTTTGACATTTTTGTTGGAAGATGACTTTTTTGGGGGAAATAGCAGCAGAAGAGGGCAAAAAAGTTGTGTCTGGATTAGAGACAGAGGAAGAAGAGATACCTATAATATGATTCATGATGAATTCAGGCATGGGTAAGGTGTTGAGCAAGGTGTTGAACTGGAGAGAAATATAACCTGTATGGTTTAGCACTTTTGCCTTGACTGGCAGTTAATCAAGTTACTTAAATAGTTAGAAAAGCTCAAAGTCACTTATTTTTGGTATGGAATAAGAATATCACAGAGTGTGGATGGAGAGGGCAGAAAGGAAATGTCCATAAGCAGTAATGTCATTGCTTAAGGAACCCTGGTTTTCTCCACTTGTGTTTTCATTTTGATAACTTTGAAGTTGTCCCTGGGTGCATTTGCTAGTTTAGCTTTTCCTGATTGAGAAGAGAGAATCTCTCACTTCCTTTAAAACTTGATTCAAATATCACCTATACAGATATCTTCCCAAATGTTCCCAACTGTTAGTCCCATTCCCCTCTCCTTAGTCACTTTGTATTTATTTTGCTTCTTTTTCTATATGTTGTCATCCTCAATAGAAAATTGAATATAAACTTTTGAGATTATAGCATGTTTCAGTTTTGTCTTTGTATTCCCTAATTTTTGGTAGAGTATCTGGTATGTATGTAATAGGCATTTGATAAATGCTGATGATTGATGGATCCATTCAGACAGAGGACATTCACAACAGTGGATTTAGCCGTTAGATTTTTAACAGGTTGCATGAGCAATCTTTAAATGTTACTAGAAGTTGAGAGAGGATGGACTAATTGAATGCTCATTTAATTAAGATACTCATACTTGTCCAGTATGTTGGCAAAATTCATAGAAAAAAAATAAAAGATGGAGGGAAAAGAATAAGCCCTTATAAAATATCTACTACATGCTAAACACTCTACTGAGCTCTTTCCAAATACTATCTTACTTAATTCTTACAACAATCTTGCAAGGTGGGCGCTCTTATGAAGATTATTTTACAGTTGACTTTAAACTGAGTCTGACAGATTAAGTGACTTGCTCAGACTCTAACAGTAATTATTTAAGGCTATTTAAAACAAGAGCAGCTAGGTTGTACAGTGCATAGAGTGCCAGGCCTGAAATCAGGAAGACTCATTTTCCTGAGTTCAAATCAAACACCAGGCATTTACTAATTGTGTGACCCTAGGCAAGTCACTTAGCTCTGTTTGTCTCAATTTCCTCATCTGTAAATGAGTTGGAGGAGGGGAAGGAAAAGGTAAACCACTTCAATGTTTTCCCTCCCCCAAGAAAACTCAAGCCCCAAATGGAGTGACTAAGAGTCAGACCTGATTGGAACAACTGAACGAAAAACAATTTCCTCATTTTAGGCCCAAAACACTATCTCTTTCACCACTCAAAACGCCTTATGAATTTGGAGGAGACATTTATAACATTGCTTCTTATGAGAAATGGTAAAAAGTCAATATAATATATTCTTGACGCTTCACCATATATATTTTTATTATATACATATCTATATCTATCTATATATATATACATATATATGCACACACATATATCTATATAAACAGATATATATGCACACATATATTTACATATATCATGAATATTCTGTGCAAGCTGCTGCTTAGGGACTTCACACAGTCCTGGTTCTCTCAAGGAGTTTATTATCTTATTAGAATAATAGGGGCATAAAATAAATATATAAATAATTGTGACATTAAAAAAATGTGACACATACATACAAATTTTACACATGTAGATTTATGCTTATATGCATATACCTATATATGTATATGTATACACACATTATATATACCAATTTCGATTTGTGCAATAATGATTTGCATAATTGTTATATTTGCATACATGCACATATATTTTCTCATGTACATACATGCACACACCCAAGAAATGATATAATAGATAACACATAGATCCTAAAATTAAAAAATCTGAGTTCTTATCCTGACTATGACAGTAATTGACTACGTGATCTTTGGCCATTCACTTAGCCTCCTGGAGATTCAACTTCTAAATATGTAAAATGGAGGAAATAATATTTATACTATCTAACTCAAAGGATACTTAAGAAGAAAATATGGGAAAGCTTGAAATTTTACACATAATGTGATTATTATTGCTTCAACAATTTTTCATGTTTTGTCAGGTAGGAATATGAGACTTTTCTACTAGAATGGTTGATGAGACAGTTTCCTAAATACTCTACTACAGTGGTACTCAAACTTTTGTTCTCATAATCTTTATACTATTAAAAATTATTGAGGATCTGTTCAGAGAATTTTTTTAATGTGGGTAATATTTATAGATATTTACCGTGTTAGAAATAACAACTAATTTTAAATTTGAAGACTCTCTGAAAGAGTTTCAGAGATCTCCAGGAATCTATAGATCACATTTTGAGAACCACTGCTCTACTAGAATGAGTCTTGTAAGCCCTTGGAGGATCTCATAATATTGGTTATAACTAAATCTTAGAAGATTGAACCCAATTACTCAGATAACTCTCATCTTCCCTGTCTGAAATCCCAGGTATTTCTCTGTCTCTGATTATGTCTCTTTATTTCTGCCTCTCTCTTTACACACATGTATTTCTGTTTGAGAACAGATATATGTAAGGCTAAACATATGAGACTAATAGGCATACTTAATACTTTTTTATTTTTTAGCTCAAACCAACTATATATTGTTTGGGGAATTTCACTATGACATAAAATCCATTAATATAAAAAGACTATACAAAAATGATAAGAAAGAAGCTTATATTTTTTCAGGGGATTTGATAAGAGATTTTGTATACTTGGCCACAGGGTCAAGAAATCCTAAGGCAATCCCACCAGTCAGGAGATCTGAGCTGCCAGTTCCCCTCTTAAAATCACCTTAGAATAAAAACTGCCCTTTCTTTCCAGCTTAAGGGACATTTTATTTCTCCCACTAACTTTCAGTCTGGCAAATGTCATAATCCCTTGGCACACAAACAGCTTCTGCAAATTAATACAAAAATCAGTTATCAAGTGCTTGCTATGTGACATATAGGGATTAGACACTAGAGGAAAAAAAGACACAAACCAAAATAGTCTCTACCCTCAGAAAACTTCCACACTGTTAAAGGAAAGCAACATGTATGTGAATTTAACACAAAAATGTACAACATAATTTCTGGGATAAGGACCTAGGCTTAATATCAAAAGCAGTTTTAAAATAATAGGAAAGGCCTAAAACTAGAAAAATCTGTGTTCTTGGTCTTACTATGATGTATACTAGCTTTATGGTGTTTGGCCATTCACTTAACTTTCTGGACTTTAGTTTCTGAATTTGTAAAATGAAGGAAATAATGTACATACTACATAACTCAAAGGTTTTTTTGCAAAGAAAATACTTTGTAAAACTTAAATTTCTATGTACAATGTGATTTTTGTGACTTTTAAGATTTTTTTTCATATTTATTAAGAAGAGGATGAGACTTCAATGAGGATGCTAAATGACACTGCTTCCTAAATGTTTTAGAAGAATGAGACTTGTCAGTCCTGGGAATTGTCTAATGAGAAACTAATTCAAAACTTAGTTTTTAAAAAGATATTCAAAAGATGAGAAGACAAACATGTAACTTAGAATAGTTACAAAAACATAGCACAGTAATATAGGAATAGTTAAAGTAATCCTAAAGCTAAGAAAACGATCAGTAATTGGTAAGGAATGCTCCAGGAATGCTTCAGTTGTTATAGTTGTTTTGTTATTGTTGTTTATTTGCTTGTTTTTAAGTGAACTGCAGAAAAGAAAAAATCAAAAAAGGCTAGGGATGTGCTCAGAGTGGGTGGAATGATAACAAATAATAGAAAGAAGACAAAACTATCTAATCTTATTTTGCTTCTCTGCCAAGGACAGCATTCTTTGATCTAGAAAGTGCAGCAGAAAAGTAGCTATTAGATAACTGAAATCCAGTATAAGAATGGATGTAAAAGAGAGCAAGAACAACTACCTTCCTTCAATGGATTCAAATCATTAGCTCCAAATGATCTACATTCTGGTGTCCTGAAAGACCTTGAGGTTGTGATTGCTGAGCCATTGTCATTGATCTTTACAGGACTGTGGAAAATGGGAAAAGATCACAAACCTGGAGAGAGCAAATGTTATGCCAGGTTTTTTTTTTAAGACTTAAGTCTGTTAGCAAGAAAGCTTCCATTCTTCCAAGGAGGGAAGGAAATGAAGTAGGTAATGAGCATCTAGAAAAGGATGCTGTGGCTACAAAGAGTCAGTATGTCTTTACCAGAAATATCCTACCAAACTATTTTTTAAAAATGGGATTACTAAATTAGATCAGATTTTAGCAGAGTGTTTAATTAAATCTATCATGATCCTCTTTTGGATGACATGTTGAAAAGTAGATTAAAAATAGAAGTCAGGCAGTCCAGGTGCTAAGCATAATCATTAATGGATTTATATCAATTTGGAAAAAAGACTGTTTTCTGAGTAATTGAGTTTAATCAAGTGACTTGCATAAAAAATGTAGATGGAATGCTATTTAGACTTTTGACAACATAAAGCTAGGAGAAATAGAGATTACATTGTATGGCATAATTGACTTGTAAGATGATCTTGTCAAACTGGAACATTGGAATTATCCAAATAAGATGCAATCAAATAGGGATATATTTAAATATTCTAAATTTGGGTTCAAAAATCAACTTCACAATAAAAAAATGGCTATAGCCTAGCTAGAGATCAGTTCATTTTTAAAAATTCAGAGATTTTAGTGGAACATAAGATTAATATGAATAATGATTGTGATATGGCAGTTTAAGAGAGGCTTTAACAACTAGGAACAAGGAAGGAATATTTCCTTTGTATTATGTCAGACTGCAATTAGACTATTGTACTCAGTTAAAATGGGTTTCAGAAAAGGTAGAAACTTCCAGATGAATGTCACCAAGATGATGAAGGCTTTCAAAACTCTTTTATATGAGAATTTATTGAAGAAAGTAATGAAGAATAGAGTTGTATAGATGCAAGAGGTATCTTTGAGTATTTGAAGGATTGTCCTGAGGAAGAGGGAATAGATTTGGTTCTGAATTCACCTGGGATAATTCTTAGGGGGCAAGAGGAGAAAAAGGAGATTATGAAGGAATGGTTGTAGGGATAGGAAAATAATTAGAATGTGATTTTATGGAAATCAAAGGAATAAAGAGTAGCAAGGACAAAGGACTAGTAAACAATGGTAGAAGTTTAAAGGTCAAAGAACATGAGGATATTGGGATTGGTAAATTGAGCTAACTGGTGACTTTTGAGAAGGAAATTTTAGTCGAATAGTGACAGCAGAACCTAAGTTATAAAATGATAGGATTTAGAGTAAGAAAAAATTCTTGATATTACATAGTCCAAAATCTTTATTTTACAGACAAAAAAAAAAAAAAAAACATGGTCAGAGAAGAGAAGTGAGTTGCAAAAAGGAACAGCAAAGCCAGGTTCATGTCCAGAAGTTTTGACTCCATATTCAGCATTTTTTTTTATTCCTATAATACATTGTTGTTAAGAAGTGACTATATAGTGATGAAGTAGAATCATTGAGTATAATTGCAAGAGGAGGAGAGGAGAGGAGATAAGAGGACAGGAAAGGAGAAAGAGAGAGAAAGAGAGAAACAGGGGGGAGAAGAAAAAGGAGAGAGGAGAAAGAGGAGGAGGAGGAAGAGGAAAAGGGAGGGAGGGAGAGATATGAGGTTAGAAGGAAAGAGAGAGAAAGAAAGAGAGGGAGGGAGAAAGAATGAAAATGGAAGCTCCAAAGGTTAGCAACAGGGATGTGCTGGTAAATGGTTAACGACTAAATCACTGAAAACACAGCACATTCTTAATTTTAATCTGCATTAGTAATATTTCTCCATGAATTTATTGTCAGAAAATTCATCAAATTATAAATCAAATTCTGATTTGCTTTTTCTGAATGTAAATGCTGATGATGTATTTAACAAGGAGACGGTATGATTCCTTCAGTACGCCTCAGTTTGTAGCATGGTTAAGAAAAGTGGTTTTATATTTATATATGGAGAAGTAAACATATTTTAGGCTGGGGGGCGGGGAAGAACCAATGAAAAAGAAGAGACTGAGAAAATAAGAACAAGAGTTCCATTATGAAATAAGATTTCCATTGGTGAACACTTGCCAAAGCTTTTGTCACAGAAAGAACAAACTCTTCCTCTAAGCTAAAAGGGGGGGGAGGCAGGGAAAGGAGGGGATAAAGAACCAGAAATTTTGAAGTAAAGAAGAGGTAAATTGAAGGAGTTTATTAGGTGACCTTGGTCTTTTTAGCAAAGCAACTGGAAAAGTTATTTGATGAGAATGAGAAGGCCAGGGTTTGTAGTCAAGGAGTAGGGGGAAAGATTTAAAAGAGCTGCCATGTAGAATGTATTAGGGACTTTGGAAGAAATAACTGACAGAATTGCAGTGCAGCACTAAGGGCCCAATTAAAGTTAGAGAGTACAGTTTCATAGTGCACCCAGTAGACACAGCTATCTGAGTTTTTCTAGAATCATTTTGCAGAGTAGGATTGGGAATAATAATAACTATGATTTACAGAAAGTTTTGAAGCTTGCACAATTCTTTATATACATTATTTCTCTTGAGTCGCACAACAATTCTGGGCAATAGGTACTATAGACATCATAAAATGTATTATAAAATTGAAGAAATTGAAGTTTAGATCAGTTAGGCGATAAGTCAGTTAATTGAGAGAATTAAATGGAGAGATAAGATTCAAAGCTATATCATTTGGACACCAAGTCCAAAAGTGAATTTATGATGTCATATTGTTTCTCTGAATGGACAAACAAACCAATAGCAATTAAACAAGTTTAGGTACTGGCAAAGAACAAAAACAGTGGAATATTAAGGCAATAAGAAATTACAGGATATATTGTAAAACATTATATAAATGGCTGATTCATGGTATTCAGACTGAATATCAAAGTAAAATCAAAATGGTTTAATTGAACGGACAAAAAGATGGGGGAAAATTATGAAGATAAAGAATAATTTCTGTATTTCTTCTTGAAGCTTACATGTTTTATATCATTCCACATAATGGATCCAAATCAGAGGTGTGAAATGCAATCCTCAATTGTACTGTACAGTGCTATCTATAACCAGATTAACACAGAATTGGGAAATATTTAACAAAATCAATAAAATAACAATACTCAGCATTGTATTTTAAAATAAGTCTATATGGAACACAGAGGGCTTTTTTTGAATGCATTAGTGGTCCCAATTCTATTTGAGTATGACATCACTGAGATGTTCTAATAGTGAAGGGAAACTGAGGCCCATACATAAATCAATGAAAGATATAATGGAATAGCTTTCAGATCAGGAAATGGTGGCATTAAGAATGCAGAGCAAGAATGATACAAAGTGTGTGAGCTTTAACAAGAAGGGGCTAAATAATAGAGAGGAATATCATTCTATGAGGAATAAGAAAGAGGATTGTAGATTTTTAACTTCAAGGGATTGAAGACTTCTTGTTCAACCACTTTATTTAACAAATAAGGAAACTGTTTACTGGAATGATTACTCAGTGCACATAGAGCAGAATAACAATGTTGGTCCAGTTCCTCTGACTCAATCTAGGCCCCTATCCATTTTATTGGGTTAAATGTTTGCTAAGGTCCCTTTAAATTCTATGGTCTGATGTTCCCAAGTTAATCCTTAATGGCTGGAGCTTTATTGTATTTAAGAGCAGTCTGTGAATTTATATAAAGAAAAAAAAATTCTTTAGAATTTGTATTATTGCTTTCCAAATTAAAAAAAAAGAATTCCTTCACATATTTTTAAAAGAAGATAGTGATCTTAATTGCTATTAGAAGGTACTTCAGGAGTTCCCAATAGTTCAGGTGAATTAGAATGTAAAAAGGAAAATGATCCTGGTAAAGGCCAGGGCTGTAACATATTAATTTTTTTATGAGCAAAAAACTCATTAATTCAACTGATTCTGCAACTTGTAGACTGTAGGCCAGGAGGCACAAACAAATGTCTGGAAAGTTTCTATAGAAGTGAGTGAAGAAAGAGGTCATTAGGACAGAAGACCATTCTGTGCCAAAAGTCTCTAGTGTATGCATAGTTGTGCCTTAAGGCCTGAAATGAGTGTACTTTGCTATATGTCAAGAAGGTTCATTGTAGAAATAATGCTTCAGGGGCTCAGATATTCCATTCTGCATTTGAGGTATTGCTACTGTATAATTTTTGGCAAAACACACACACAAACACATATAGAATACTAGAATTATGGGGTTTGTGACAGATTTCTTTGTCTTGGACCTCAGTTTACTAATGTATTTAATGAAGGGGAATTGGACTAGTTTTCTTATTTTAATAGCTCTATGATAAGAGAAACAATTAGGGGAGAGATTAATTCTAGATTAAATGTTAGGATCACAGAATTTTATTTTTTAAAATAAAACTTTTTATTTTCAAAATACATGCATAGATAATTTTCAACACAACAAAATTGCATTCCAATTTTTTTTCTCCCTCCATTCTTCCTCCCCAGATGGCAAGTAATCCAATATATGTTAAACATGTGCAATTCTTCCATACATATTTCCACAATTGTGCTGCACAAAAAAAATCAGATCAAAAAGGAAAAAAAATAAGAAATAAAACAAAATGCAAGTAAACAATAAAAATAGTGAATAAAAAAGTGAAAATACATGTTGTAATTCACACTCAATTCCCACAGTCTTCTCTCTGGGTGCAGATGGCTCTCTCCATCATAAGTACATTGGGATTAGCCTGAATCACCTCACTGTTGAAATGAGCTATGTTCATCAGAATTAATCATCGTATAAACTTGTTGTTGCTATGTATAATCTTCTTTTGGTGCTACTCACTTCACTTAACATCAGTTCATGTAAGTCTCTCCAGGCCTCTCTGAAATCATCTGCTGAATCACAGAATTTTAAAGCTCACAGGGAATCTTAGCTATCTTCTCCTCCAGCTCCCTTAGAAGGAAAGTGTTCTTCCTATTCTTCAGTTTTCCCAGAATATTTTATCCAGATTTCTCCTATATCTCTATTGAATTGTGCTTTATAGTATAGTTTTCTATGTATCTGCTATGCAGGTAGTAAGATCCTTATTAACAAGCACTATATAATTTTTTATCTTTATGCCTCTAGATTCTAGCATATAGCATGTGCTACAGAGATACAGACTGATAACTTGTTTGCAACTTATTGACTTAGAGAATTTCTTGAAACCCTTAGAAATTAAATAATTTAATCACACAGCTAATATATTAATCAGTCATTAATAAATAAACATTTATTAAACATCTACTAAATTCTAGATACTAATTAAGCATTGGGGAAATAAAAAAGGCAAAAGACAGTTCATGACTACACACAATATAATGAGGGAAGTAAAATACAAATAACTATGTAAAAATAAACTATATAATTAATGGGGAGGGGACTAGGATTAAAATGCAATGAAAAACTTCTTGTAGAAAGTAGAATTTCAGTTGGGACTTAAAGAATGCAGAGATGAGGAGGAGAAACATTCTAGGTATCAGCAATAGCCAGTGAAAATGTTCAGAATCAGGAGATGGTTTTTTGTTCAAAGAACAGACCAGTGGTTTTGGGTCAAAGAATACATGGAGAGGCAGGATTAAGATATTAGTACATTGGAAATGTATAAGGGGGAGGAACAGATTTTGAATGGCAAATATGATTTTATATTTAATCTTGGGAAGTGATAGGGAACCATTCAAGTTGACTAAGTAGGTTAAGTGACATGATCAGACTTGTACTTTAGTAAAATCACATTGGCTGGAAAACGTTGTGACAGGCAAATCAATAGGTTATTGCAGTAGTTATTGTAATAGTACATATATGCATGGGTGAGAGCCTGCCCCAGGGTGGTAGCAGTATCAGAGAAGAGAAGGAAAAATATATAAGATATTATAAAGATAAAAGCAAGAGGTCTTGAAAACAGATTCAGTATAGGGGATGAGTGAAAGTGATGAATCAAGAGTGACAATTAGGCTTTGAGGTAGGGAAACTGGAAGAGTGCTGCCCTGGAACAGAAATAGGGAAGTTTGGAAGGGGAGGAAGGTTTTTGGAGGAAGATAATGTATTCCATTTTGGACATGTTGAATTTAAGAGATCTAAAAGAAAGTTGGGGATGCAAGATGACAGAGAAGTTAAGACTCTCTTTGATTTGTGAATCATTAGGATGAAGATGATGATTGAATGAGATCATCTGAAACTGAGATACTGAATAGATGGAGAAGAGAAAAGGACCCAGTACTAAGGTTTTTTTTTTTTTTTTTTGGGGGGGGGGGATCACATTGTTAATAGATAAAACCTAAATGAAGATCCAGAAAGACATTAAAGAAGTTGGCCAGGCAGGTAGCAGGAGAACCAGGAAGCAGTTATATCTCCCCAACTAGAAATGAGAAAATGTGATTGACAGTATTAAAAGCTTCAAAAAGATCAAGAAGGATGAGTATTAGACATGACAATTCCAAGGGTGCTAGTAACCAAACTTTGACTAGAACTTGGAATTCTCATTCCAGAGCTAATGCACTATATAACTTTAGAGCTGCTATTACACAAACTTTATTTAACATTAAATGCTATTTCATTGCGAGGCAGTTGTTCTCATAAATATTTATGTATGATGATCTTAATTAATCTCCCTTAAGATAATAGAGGTACCTCAAGGTCCCTGAGGGATCTGTAAGAAATTAATTTTTATTTATCTCTGAATCTAACCATTTGACTTATGACATTTTAAGTACTCCAGAAATAGTGATATTTTCTTTTCTGACAATTACAAATATATTCTTTCAAGTAAAATCCAATTCAATCCAACAAATATTTATCTTGTTACTTGTGCTTATTATTTGTTACTTGGTGCTTGTTACTTGTAAGTCACTGTGAAAATATGTTGGCTCATTATTGTTATTCTCTTTAATAACTTTATTGATTCTTTCTATGATTTGCTCTTTAACTTACTCATTTTTAATGATTAGTTTGTTTAATCTTCAATTAATTTGTAATCTATGTTTTCTTGGTCCCTTATTAAATGTAATTTTGTTGCAATATAATCTGAGAGAGATACTTTTAATATTTCTGCTTTTTTGTTTTTAACTACAAATGTTTATGTACTAATATGTGGCCAATCTTTGCAAAAGTACCACAAACCATTGAGAAAAAGATATACTGTCTTCTCTTTCTATTCAATTTTTTTCAGATATCTATGATATCATATTTTAAATTCTATTCACTTCTTTACCTTTTATTTATTTATTAGATTTATCTAGTTTCGAGAGATGATTAAAGTACTATTCTACTACTATAGATAGTTCTACTATCCATCTCCGGCTGTAATTCACTTAGCTTTTCTTTAAAAAAATTAGATGCTATAGTATTTAATACATATAGGTTTATATTGCTTCATTGTCCATTGTCCATGATCTTTTAACAAAAAGTAGTTATCCTGTTTATCTCTTTTAATTAAATTCATTTTAGCTATAAATTTGTCTGAAATCATAATTTCTACTTTTCCTTTTATTTTGCATTAGCTGAAGTATAATAAATTCTACTCCAATCCTCCATTTTAACTATTTGTATTTAATTTTTAAATGTGTTTCTAGTAAACAACATACTGTTAGAGTCTGATTTTTAATCTACTTTGCTATCCATTTCCATTTTATGGGTGAGTTCATCCATTTACATTCAAAATTATAACTATTATTTGTTAATTTCACCCTGTCTTATTTTTGCTCACTTCCTTTCTCGTCTCTTTTGTTTGTTACCCTATCTCTGTTACCTTATCTCCTTTCCTTTATCCTTTTACTCATTATTTTACTAATTTCTCCAAATTTCATCCCTTATCTACTCTCCCTACCCAATCTTAATCTATATGCCCTTCTAAAAGAACCTCCTCTACCAGGTCTCCCAACTTTCTCAGCTTTTTAGAATTTGAGAAAACTCTTAAATGTCCCTAGTTATATACATTGTTTCCTCTTCAATCCAGATGAGAATAAGGCTCCAAAATTACCAGTTCAGTACCCCCACCTACGTCCATAGTCCTATTCTTTTGGAGCTTGGATTAAGTAATTATGACAAAACATAATATGATCATTTAAAGAGAGTTTAAAATGACGTTCCATTAGAAATTGGAGGTTCAAAAAATCAGCTGATTTGATAGGGCAATGGATTTCAAGGAAAAAAATCTGTATTTTGAGAAGAGATAACAGAGATAAATTTTAAAGGAAATAAAGAACTGGAAAAAGAACAAATATTACAGAAGGCCAATTATCTGTGAGAATAAACAAAGATAACATTTATTAAACATTCAGTATATACCAGGCCTTAGTGATCTAAAGAAAGGCAAAATAAATAAAAAGCTCTGTGCTTCCCAGGAGCTCATATTCTAATGGAGAAACATGCAAACAAGTATATAGAAGCAAAATATTTATATATAGGATAAATTGGGTTTTTCTTAGATGAAGGGCACTAAAATTAAGGAAGATTGGGAAAGACTTCTTTCAGAAGATGGGAATTTAGCTAACACTCAAAGGAAGTCAGGTTCCTTTGTTATAGTTATAGTCATAGTTCCATGTATAGAGTGTACTCAGTGAAAACCCTCAGCATCAGGAAATTGCATGTTCTGTCCAGGAAACATCAAAGAAGCCCATGTCACTGAATCTTCCAGTATGTAAAGAGGAGCAAGGTATAAATGATTTAAGAAGATCAGTTTGATAGACTGGAGTGGAGGAGATAATTGAATATTTTAGGGTGAGGAAGTCAAGAATTACACTTGGGTTGTGATTCCTAACTGAGAGGGAAGATGCCAATTTTAATAGGGGAATAAGATGATAAGAACATGAAAGAGAGAGGGAGAGAGAAAAGAGAGTGGGTTAGAACTGGACAAGTAAATATGAGAATCATTTACATAGAGAAAATAATTGAAATCTTTAGAGCTGGTAAGATCAATAAGTGAAATAGTATGGAGGGAAAAGTGAAAAGGGAACAGGACAGAGTTTTACCCATTGTTAGCAGTCATGACCTTAATAAATATCCAGCAAAGGAGATACAGAAGGAAAGATAGAAGAGAACAAGGAGTTATTGATTAGAGTACATGAAGACAGATGAGTATAAAGTAAAGCAGGAAAAGGATGGTGAAACTAGATTATGAAATCCTTGATTGCCAACAAAATAATTTATACTTTATTCTGAAAGGATCAGCAAACTCCTTTGAATTGATTAAACAGATGTCTTCATAAAAAGAAAAATTAGAGGATGTACCTTTCCTGACACTTTTAGGGCCGTGTTATTCCCAAAGCTAATTGCAAATATGTAAAGATATTTTCAGTGAATCATCATTATTCGTTATTATTCTTTTCATTTTCCTCATCTTAATCCAATTATGTTATTATTAACATTTTTATTTGGTATTCTTTGGACTATTGAATGGTTGATTAAAATAGTGTGTTACTTTTTATAATTGAATAAAGGTATTGGAATGTAATTCATTTTTCTGTAGCTCACTGTCAATTTTCAGGCCATTTTTATTTAGAATGAAAGGGATGGATATATTTTATCCTATTCCCACATGATTTTAATATTATCCTAAATCTATAGATTTTGAAATCTTTTTTTCATGTAATGTGGAAATCTAAGTGTGCCTCAAACACAAGACTTTCTGACTTTAAGACTCATCCTTTGTCTACTACGTCATATTACTATTTAACTCAAATATACTAGTTTTATAGCTGAGAGAGTGGAAACTCTTACAATAAGTATCCTATATTCACACAGATAGATTTAGAATTAGGTTTTGCAGTCTGGGATCCTGATTCCCAGTTCAATATGTTTTTTTTTCCATAGCACCATGACTAAGCAAAAAGAAGAATGAAATTCTAAATTTCATTAAGAGTTATTGAAGCTCATCCATGGAAGGGGAATAAAAGAGAGACACTAAAACCTTTGAAAATGAGTTGATGAAAACTTCGAAGTGTTTTTGGTATATCATTTCAGTGACTACTCGTTACAGATTTGTTGTTTTTGTTTCCCTTAAAGTCTCTTGGGGATAGTGTTTAGTATAAAATATCATTTAAAAAAAAGGGAAAAGCAGTTGACTGTAAATATGCTTCCAAACAGTGGAAAGCAGTACATCCTGTTATGAGCAATGTTCCGTCACCATATTTGGAAATTAACTAGAGGGTCAGAGGAAATGAAGAGTACCACATTAAGAGAAAGTAAGGTAACTTGGTCCTGTTTCAATCTTTCATCACCTAGCTATAATCTAAACCTCTGTAAAATAAAGGAGCACCTAAGAGTCCTTCAAGCTCTGCAATTTGGACTTTGTGGTTTAATGAAAAGAGTACTAGACAAGAAGTCAAGTCTTGGTCCTAATAAAGGCTAGGCTAACCACAACCTATTTTGACTGTGAGCTAGTTACTTCCCCAATCTGACCTTCAGTTTCTTGTTCTGTAAAGTGAAAGGAATTCAAGGGTCCTCAAACTACGGCCGAGGGCCAGATGTGGCAGCTGAGGATGATTATCCCCCTCACCAGGGGCTATGAAGTTTCTTTATTTAAAGGCCCACAAAACAAAGTTTTTGTATTTTACTATAGTCCGGCCCTCCAACAATCTGAGGGAGAGTGAATTGGCCCCCTATTTAAAAAGTTTAAGGACCCCTGGATCTTAGATTATCATCTGATGTATAAGGTACCTTATACTTCTGTGATTTGGGCTGTGTTGTTATTGGAAAGAGAATTAGCTGTGTGTCCTGACATGTCACCTCACCTCTATAGATCTCAATTTCCTCACCTATAGAATGAGGGGTTTGAGTTTTATGTCCTGCTGTCAAAAAGCCCTTCCATTCTTATATTGTGTTATTCTGTTGTTTCTGTGTGACAGAAATTAAAGTTTTCTTTTTTTTACATCTCTTCCCTAACTCCTCTCTGTCAAGCCACAAATTGATGATGGAGAGATATTGCGATGGGGAAATGGGACTGCAAATCAGACATACTCTTTAGTCTCAAACTAGAGATGATCAGGTTTCCATTAGAGTAATTGAACAGCATTAGGAAAATGCCTAAATGAATGTAAAGTTTACTCCAAAGGATGTTTAACTTTGAGAAATTTATAAGATATATTGTAGGTAAGAATACTGGCCCTCAAGATACAGTCTTTTTTTGAGATTAAGTGGTTGGTTGGACATGACTGGATCGAGCCTGCTGGCACACACACAGAGAAGGAATAAAGCAAATCCACTAAGAATACCAAACCTGGTTTGGGTCAATACTTTTTGCTTCTTCCTGCAGTCAGGGCTTTCTCTAAAGCTGCTAATGAGAAGGAAACTAACTAATCTGAGATTCATTTTCTTTCCTTTTGCCTTCCTTCCCTGGGGTGGAGGTGCCAGTGAGTAATGAGGTGCCTAAAATTTGAAAATGGAAGAGAGAACAGGAGCAGGAGGCCCAGATAGTTCACTAAGTGGCTAATCAACCCTCAAATAATCAAGGTACCTGTCAGAAATTAAAGAAATGAGTCCCCATGAAAAGGCTTAAAGTATAGACTTATGGAAAGCTAACCTACAAACATGGAGCCATGGACTTTCTTTACTGGAAAGGATCACAGAGATCATCAAGTCCCAATTCTTTAACAAAGAAGTAAATTGAGACCCTGAGAGTTAAAGGGATTTACCAAGGGTTACCCTGATAATTAGTGACAGCTTCAAGATTTCCTGACTTTCTAAATACAGTAGTGGTTCCAGCACACCACACTCCTGCCACATAGAGCAAACATGGTTTGGGTTTTATTCTCTTAGTCACAGAGAAGAATAGTCTCAGGCCTGAAAGGGGCACAATGAATTTGGCAACTGGGAAATTGATGCCTTTGATAAAAGGAGATAATAAGAAAGTATCTTACTGCCATCATTGAGTTCAAGTTATCTGAAACAGGCAAACTATATCCTTGGGTACTAAAAGAACTGGAAGAAGTAATTGTTATTCTACTGTCAGTGGTCTTTGAAAGAATATGAAAAATAGAAGAGTGCAGCACTGAAGAATGGCTTTATCCAGGTTTTCAGGAGGGAATGAAATGGAGCTTGGTTATTATAGGTGCAAATAAGCTTGATTTTGTTTCTTGAAAAATTTTAGAGTATGATTTTAAAGAATGGTTAATGGATATCCATAAAGGCACTAGCACTCATAACAAGTCAGCATGACTCCTTCATAGATGTATGACTAGAAATGATCTCAAGGGCAAATTCTTTATTTTACAGATGAACCTGAAACCCACTGAGGTTTAATGGAGAATATGAGCAAGATAGATATAAAATTAAGTAAATCAGAACTGATTGAGTGATTAAACAAATAATTATTGATTATTTGATGTTAGCTTGTCCAGAGGTCTCCAGCAGAGTGCTCCTGAGATCTGTCTTTGACTCTGTCTTATTAAGACTTTTTTTTAAATTAATAAATTGGATAGAAATATAAGTAGACTCATACTTTTCAAATTCTAAAATGTGTCAGAACTTGAAGGGATAGCTAACTGGATGACTCAGAATTCCAAAGACCTTGAATAAAGCTCTATAAAGATTCAGCAGAAATCTTAGTAAGACTACTACTACTACTATGGACTATAGGAGAGAGTGCATTGAGGTCTTTATTTGAGAATCCATTAAGGTGCTAAATTTAAAATTCTGAGGAGGAACATCCTCTCTTGCCAAATTATGTGGAACATGATCATTACTGTTATTAATTTCCTCACAATTACTGTCCTTTGATTCATGTCTGTCTGTGTGTTATATAAGCTGTCATTTCTTTTTCACTAAGGTATTTCTAATTGTTTTTGATCAGGTAACGAAGTTTGGGTTTGATTTCTAAATGCCACATTTTAGTAAAGACTTTAAAAGTTATATAGTGCCCCGGAAGAAGATAATCAAGATCTAGAAGGGCCATGAGTTCATGGTATGTGAGGATCAATTGAGAATATTGAGCCTGAAGACCAGATGTGGATGAGGCATGGTATCTGTCTTTGAAGGACTCTTACCTTACCAGAGATTAGACTTGTTTTTCTTGGCCCCAAAGAGCAGAACTAGTAGTGATTGGTATGAGTTGCAAAAGGGGAAACTTAAGGGGAAAATATTCTAACAATGAATGCTGGTCAAAAGTGGAATGGGTTGACCTTATAAATAATGAATTTTCCCTTCTTAAAGATCTTTAAGGAAAGGTCAATTACAGAGATTATTTTAGAAAGCTTACTTTTCAGGGAAGGATTAGACTATACATTTACTGGAATTCTTTTTAAGTTTGAAATTCTATGAAATATATATATGGACCTATATATGTACAAGTGATTTTGAATATATACTAGTATAGATAACAGGGAGAAGTATTGTGCCTTTTCATAATATCAAAAATAATGGTGTAATCAATACCATTGGTGAAAGTTGAAAATTAGTGGTTTCAAATATATTATTCAGAACAGATATTTGATCATGCTGTAATTAAAATCCATCAGACCTCTGGTCTACTGTGATTTACTCTGCATAAGGCCCATAAAAATTGTCCATGTACACAATTTTGTAGTGGGGATATGTTCAAAAGAAATTTTTAAAGGTCAAATTGGCTCGAAAATCATTAAAAGGAAGGCACTACATAATCAGGTATCAGAGAAGCAAGAAGTAATAATGATACCTAGATTTTAAGAAGAGAGAAGATAAGTGTGGCAAACTGAGCACATGTCCTGGGCACAATCTGAAGAAGCAACTCACAAAGGTATATCCTTGAGGATTTTTAACCCTATTTGGAGGTAATATATGTATAACTGAGTCCTGAATAGTCTGCAAATAGTCTAGTTTTTGAGAACTTTTCCTGATGAGTAATAGGAAGGAAAAGCACTCTGTAAGCAGAAAGAATGGAGTAATCCCTAAAGAGTAGGGGGCAGGGTGAAGTGTATAATTTTAGAGCTGGAAGAGGCCTTAAGGTTATTTCTTGACTTGCAGTATGTTTATCTTTCTAATCTCTAACACTTCCCCTATAAAAGCAAAATATTTTTAGCTGATAGTTACACTTTATAGAATGAAATGGTTGACAAGTTCTTTAGTTACTAATATGCACTGATAAAACTGTTAAACTCCTGAGAGTTTCATATGATTCTGACAACTGGACTAGAACAGGCCTCTAACCTTTGGGTGGCCAAAGGTGAACAGAGCTGGTTAGAGACCAAAGAGTCAGGAATAAAATAGAAGTTTAATTAATTTAAAATTGAGAAAAATGTTTTTGAGCAGAAATCCTCTTGAGGAGGAGAGCTTAACCTGTTGAGGTAAAATCAGGGTTTATATACATGAAAAACCACAAATAGGCTAGACCATAACATAAAAATTCTTTTTTCATAAAATCTGTTTTATTTTAAAAAACAGAATAAGCAAAAAGAAAAACAGAAAAAGAATACAAAACAGAAGAGAATATTGTCATTTACCTAGCAGAATATCAGGGAGGATTCAAAATATATAACAACAAATTCTCAGATCAAGAAAATATAAATATTAGTAGAAGAAATTATATTCATTTATATTCATGAGAAGAATTATATTCATTATATTGCCACACAGAAAATATATGGAAGAACCAGTATTTGAACCTAGATCCTCTCACTTTCAACCCACCATTTTTTGCTCATTGTTCTATGCTTCTTGACCAAGGTATATATTTCTCTCCAATCTTCATTTTGCTCCTTAATGATCTCCTTTATTATTCCATACTCCATTCTAGGAATAGGCAGCATTGCTTTACTTCCTTGTAAATTGTACTTTTGTTCTCTGCTGTTCATCTTTATTCTTTTTTTCTCCTTTCATTCCCTCCCCAGCTTTATAACAGAAACAGGCTAGTAGTTAAGAAAAAAATATATATATGTTTCATAGATAGATATATACATACACATAATAATTCTTAGACCTTGAGTAGCAATTCTTACTGTGGGCTCATATGCAGACAGTGGAACCATTATTATTGAGTCCCATGGGAAAACTCTCCAAGTTGATTTTTTCACAGTGGGGTATAGAACTAGAGCTAGTGTGGCAGTACTTGGTTCAGTTCACTCAGTGATTACGAGAAACAGATTGTGAAAATGTTACAAGATGTAATGAATCACTTGATTCTGGTTCTCAGGTCCGTAGGAAATAGGGGGAATCTCCCTCAGTGAACACCTGGTGCTGGTCAAAGCAATACACTTTGCCAGAGAATGAGATCATCCATAGTGAAAAAAATTGTTGTTTTGCCAAATTCAGGGCACAGCCTGCTTGCTGGGTTTTAACTTTGAGTAACAGGTTGTCTCCAAAATATTTTGACAACTCTAAGAATAGTGATATTTACATTTTCTTCAACTTCATGAATGTTGTATTGTCAGTAATTCATGGAAATGAAAGGAAATGTGATGGATTTTCTAAACATGTAAGTGCTATGGCCATTTATATTTGACATTGGAATATTTGGCTTTTTGAAGAGGAGAAGTGCTTTGTTCATCTTTGTATCCTATATGGTGACTTGCAAATAGGAGATACTCAATGTTTGCTGAAAATGGATGGATACATGAATCAATGTGTCTACATCTTCTATACATGTTACTTGCTCATTTACAAATTCAGTTGTTTTAGGAATTCACTTTGTGAAGATAATAAAATTATTCATAGTTTCAGAGTTGAAAAACATTCACAAGTTATCTAGTCCAATCTCTTTTCACACAAATGAGGGAAACAAGACCAAAAAGTTTATGTGATTTGCCACACAGAAAGTACATGGAAGAACCAGTATTTGAATCCAGATCCTCTGACTTTCAAACCATCATTTTTTGCCCTTTGTTCTGTGCTTCTTGACCATGGTATGGATTTGTCCAGAATCTTCATTTTGTCCATTAATCATCTCCTTTATTGTTTCATACTCCATTCTGGGAATAGGCAGCACTGCTTTTCTGACTCACAGGAGAACCAACTTAAACAAAACTTCCACCTCTCCTTAAAGATTCCTGCTTTTCTGACTCACCTCTTCTAGGATGGGAGAAAATGAGTTATCCAGCTACTCTTCCCCCAAGAGACCTTGTACAGACATTGAGACTGCACCATATGTTCCCTATTCGATTAGCATGATTTTGACACTAAGGCATCTGTGATAGAGGCAGGCAAAGACCCTTATGGTTTCTAGTTGTCTTGTACAGGCACTTATATTTAAGCATCATCTTTTCCCAGCATCCATGGGGGTTATATCTAAGGAAACTCTTTTTCTAGTTAAATGCAATTCACCCAGCATTTATTAAACATGTTTTGTGTTCAAAGGCCTGTACTAGATCCTAGGGATACAAGAAAAATAATCATCCATTTCTATAGTATATTAAAATCTGCAAAGTACTTCTCAGTCATTGTGACATTTGAATCTGACAAAAATCCTGTGAGATATACACTATGGGTTTTGTTAAAGAAACTTGTTTATAATTAAAACCACAGATTTAGAGAGTTGAATAATTTTCCATTTGTTATACAGCTTATAAACATTGGAGGTGAGATCCCAACAGACATTTTTCCTGATTCCATACCTGTTATTTTTGTAATCCACTCAATCCCTGTCCCTCACATAGTTTTTATTCTATCTGAACTGGGGATGGGAGGAGTGAATATGTGAAGGACTATATGAAATTTTGCATGCATTTGGCAAAATTTAATTATTCATAGATTTTCAAGAGTACAGCTAGAAGAGATACTAGAGTACGCTTACAACATGAGATGCAGATAAAGTGGTGTGGGGTGATTATTCGAGGCAGAGGTTACTTGCAGCCTGAGAGATAAGGGAAGATTTCTTGGAAGAGCTAACACTTGAGTTGAGCCTTAATAAAAGAAAAGGATTTCAAAAGCTGCCATTTATTCCTTATTATATTCAATAGCATTTCCTGGATAGTCCCATCTGCTATCAAGCCCACAAAAGTAGATTACTTTTTTTTTAGGTATCTGGACATCCTTTAGACCAAAATTATATTGGCTTTATTTTGTAACAGAAACTTTGCTTTCTAGTTTTTGGGGCCCCATTTATTCAGTGTTCAATTCATTCAACAAACATTTCTTGATTGCCTACCATGTACGGTATTACTGTGTTAGATGCTGGGAAAATTGCAAAGACAGATAAGAAAAAGTACTTGTCTTTGTGAAACATAATAAAATATAAGAAATTAAACTTATTCAGCTAAATAAAACACAAATGACAACAGCAAAAGTACATCAGAGGAGTCTAAGGTAATATGAGATGAAATAAAGGAGCTGAAAGTGTACTGAGACATCAGAAAGAAGATATTTGAATTAGGTCTTGAAGAATAGATAGGATGTATGTTTCTAGGCAGCAATGGGTAGCAGGGGGAAAATCTCAGAATGAGAAGATTGAGTTCAAGTTCTGACTCTGGCATTTATTATATGCATACCTTTGGAAAAGCCACTTAAACTCTCAGAGCTACAGCTTCCTCCTGTAAGGAGGTAAGGAAGTAAGGAGGTAGCTTAAGTGTTATCTTACTTAACACTTATACTACCTACCTCACAGAATTATTGTAAGGAGAGGATTTTTATAGATTTTAAAAGCCATATAAATGGGAACAAATCATTTGTTCTTAGAGTAGACACTTGATTTCCAGAAGTCTTTCATTCTCAAGTACTTGATTCTAACCTGGATCCTCATAGCTTGACTGTGTTTAAGAAGGATCTGAATATAATGTAATGTTGAGCACAGTGCCTTATACATAGAAAACTCTCAATACAGAGGCAGTGACAGAGTGGAGGTGGGGTGAGTAGTGAATAGAATTCTGGAATGAAAACTAGGAAAGACTAAGTTTAAATTTTGTTTCAGACACTACTCTCTTATTGAATGAGAGGTGCAAATTACCACTCTTCAGAGTCTCAGTTTCTATAATTGTAAAAAGACAATATTACCTATATTACATACCTTATAGAATTGTCACTTTTTAACTTTTATTCTGAACTTGACAAACACCAAATAAAATGGGTACTTTCATATACACTGTAGAATAGAAAATGAGGATTGTACCTGAAACTACAGATATCTATTCTGTGCATCTTGCTTTTCTTTTAAAATATATAATATATTCATTCTGAAATTTTCAAAATTGCCATATTCATCTAGACTTTTTTCTTTTCTCTTCACTGTATATATTTTTAAAATTTATTTTCTTTCTTTTCCTTCCCTTCCTTCCTTTTTATTTCTTTCCTTTATTTTACTCCTTCCCTCTTGCCCTCCTATTCTTCCTTTCTTCATTCCCACCCTCCCATGCTTTTTCCTTCTTATTTTCCTTCCTTCCCTTCTTCTTCCTCTTTCCTTCTTTCTCACCTTCCCTGTCTGCCTTCCTTGCTTCTTTCTATCCTTGCCTTCCCATACTTTCCCTTTTAGAAAAAAAAGCAAAGAAAGAAAAATTAACAAATATGCACAGTTAAGTGAAACAAACTCTCACTTTAAATGTCTTATAGAGTTGTTCAAATGAAATGATGTATATAAATCACAATGCAGACTTTGAAGTATTCTTCATATTAGTCATCACAAATTTGAATGAATGAATAAAAACATTAAATTAGGAGGCAAGAGACATAGTTCCTGCTTCCTCTTCGATTATATTTTACACAGATATATAAACCTGGAGAAGTTGAGTAAGCATTTTTTTACAACTCAGTTATCTCATTTGAAAATGAAAATAATAATGCTTTCTTGATCTAGATATTACAGGGGTCCTCAAACTACAGCCCACGTGCCAGATGCAGCAGCTGAGAACGATTATCCCCCTTACCCAGGGCTATGAAGTTTCTTTATTTAAAAGACCACAAAACAAAGTTTTTGTTTTTACTATAGTCGGGCCCTCCAACACAGTGAACTGGCCCCCTATTTTAAAAGTTTGAGGACCCTTGAATTAGTTAGAGTCAAGTAAGATGAGCTTTTGAGGTTCATTTCTGCTCTCTGATTTGTGATTCTTTGAGTTGTGAATCAAATAAGAATTAGGCAGAAATATAAAAAATCAGAAGAACAATAGTCTGGAAGTAGAACTACAAGGTACCCTTTAGGTGATTTAGTCAATATCTATATTTTACAGATATGAAAATGAAACATATTTTAATAGAATTCCAGCCTGACTTTAGAGAGTAATTTAATTTTACTCCTCTTCATTCATTCTGCATTTCAACCAAATTTGTCTAATGCCCCCTGCTCATACATAGCTCCATGCCTTTGCATAGAATATTCCCCATTATTGTCCTTTCTCCTCATAAAACATCTATGAGGTAGTCAAGGAAAGGGTTAATGAGGCTCAGCGTTTATAGCTGACTTGTCCAATGTCACAGGCCTAATGAGAATTAGACATGAGACCTTAACCTACATTTTCTGATTCCTAAATTCAATGTTCTTTCCATTATATGGCAACTGCAATGCATTTGTATAGCTTTTAACTCTTATCTTTCCAACTTTGTCTATGAAAATCTCTAGGGGAGGTGTTACTGTCACATGTACTTAGAAATCTTGTCAGTAATGAATAAATCCATTTCCATTTGTTAATCACATTTGCCTCTATTTTGTCTTCCTTTATGGAGCTATTGATTAAAAACAAACTTTAAAGGATACATGTTATAAAGGCTTTTGATCAGTGAAGTCCATTAGTTGATTTTATGGAGTTGGCTTCTTTAATTTCTATCCCTTTATTTTATTATAATTTTATCTATTAAATTCAATCTGAACTCTGGTTGCTTGCTGATATAAAAGTGTAGCTGCTCTGATTCTGAGAACTGGCCTTACATGCCAACCCATGAGCACAATAGTTTCATCTACAAAGAATAACAGCAATAATTCACAGTTTGAAAACCATAACTAGATTTTTTTATAAGTAGCAAAAACACACGGAAGTTGGAGTGAAAAGACAGCACAGGGGAGAGTTGTGATCATCTAGAAAAAGGTGATAGACCTAACAAAGGTTCAGGAGGGAAAAGAATGGGCCTGATAGAGCAGCATGGTGGTATTGAGACTTTGAGGAGAGAACCCATAACTGAGAGACATTTTGGTATAATATGTAGAGTATAGTCAGAAAGATCAACATCTGAATCCATCCTTAGCCACTTTCTATCTTTGTGACCTTGATAAAACCTTTGACTTAAACATATCAGTATTTGTTGAGATCTCTTCCAGTTCTAAATCAATACTCCTATAATATAGTTCCTGAGGAAAGAGGTACTAGAATATGAATCTCTAAGGAGAGTTATTATGTCAGTCTCCTAGGCCACCTAGGAGGAATCTATAGTATTTCTTTTGTTTAAAATCCTTTTTTCTATCTCTTTTCATGGTGTTTTAAGCTTTCTAAGGAATATTCTTAGACTACTTTTCACTTTTGTAATTCAAACCTTTCCTACAGTAATATATCAACTACTATCAACACAACAAGTATTTAAAAATGCAAGTCTGACCCTAAATAATAATAATAGTTGACATAACATAGTCATATAATTTGGGCAAGTTGGAAGCAAAGGTGATAGAATCCTGGACTGGAGTCAGGAAGTCCAGAATTCAAATTTGACCTCAGATATTTACTAGCTGTTTGATCTTATAAAAGTCAAAAACAAATCAAGACAAAATAAAATAAAAAAATCCTCAGCTGAAAGTGGAGACAACAATTAAAGCAACTTTAATTGCACAGCACATAATAGGTATTCAATAAGTGTTTGTTCCTTTCTCCTTTCAAAAATGCTTTATGTAATTTCATAGCATTATTGAAATTTCTTTATAGTTAATTTATCAATCAAAATGTATTAATTAAGTGCTTACTATATGCAAGAAAAAGATGTTAGGATCTAGATAATGGAATATTATTTTCATTTTTCAAAAGAGAAAATAGGGAGATGATTTAGTCTTGTGATAAAACTTCTATGTATTACATTTAGGACTGGAATTCAGTTTTAAAATACAGATTCATCCAATGCCATGCTGATTCTCAAAAGTTATGGAAACATTTTTCACCATAATTTTAAGCAGAGCAATCAGCTGTGGCCTCTCTAAGGATGCTACAATAGTTAGAAAGCAAGGGATAGAGAAGATGCACATTTCCCCATAATGCTTATTCCTTTGAAAACCAAAGAGAAATGATATATGGAATGATATTGTAGTTAAGTTATTTACTCTCTTGTTATAGACCTATGATCTTGTTCAAATAAGAATAAGGCCTTAAAAACTGAATACAATACTGTAGACAACATTAGAGAAGTACATTCAATTCTGAACTTCACATTTTAGAAAAGACATTGAAAAATTGGACAGTACGTAGAAGACAACTAGGAATACAAAGTACCCTAAGATAAGTCAGCATAAGACCTTGTTCAAGGATGTAAAGTTATATCTCTTGGAGAAGACTGTAGAGAAACATATTAGCCCTCTTCATGTATCTGAAGATATATCATTTGAAATGGTGTAATATTTGTTTTGTTTGATCTCAGAATGAAGAATTAGGAGCAATGAGTAGAGTTACAAAGAAGCAAATTTATGCTTGATATGGGAAAATCTCCCAGAAAAGATTAATGATCTCAAACTAAAAAGGGCTATATAGAATGAAAGAAATTGCCCTTTATTAGAGGTCATAATAGAAAAGCCAGATCATCCATTTTTATGGATACTCTGGAAGGAATTCATTTTCCAGTAAATGTTCTAAAAGATAATTTCTAAAGTCCCTTACAATTCTCTAACTCTGTGAATTTAATCCAGTTTGACTTCTTTTAGACCTTAAAGGCTGCATATTTCTATGAAAGTTCATATAAAGACATAAATTCAAAGCTACAAATATTCCTACATTACTATATATTATCACATAAAGCATTTTTATCGATGCCTTTTCATTTTAGTCCAATAACTATTTCCAAAAAATGCATACAACCAATTTTATAGCTGTTAAAATTTTTTTGAACACTTAAAATAGTATTCCATTTTCTGTCCAATCAAGTGTTTAATCCCTTGCACTGTGACACTTTAGTCAATTATCTTCTGTTTGACATAGAACGTTATCAAATGGCTTTTTAGAAGTATAACCAAGAATATATGTTTTATTTCTTTTTACCTATTATGGCTGTAAAACCCTTCCTTGTCCTTTTGGGTGAATGTTATGAGACATTATTATATATTCATGACTTCCTGATGAAATTAAATGATGTAAAGTGCTCTATTGGCAAATCGAAAGTATACTTGTCCTTTCATTTATGTTTGTGTGTGTGTATATATATATATATGCATTTATATATGTATATATGTACATGCATATATTAAGTATATGCATATACACTTTTACCCAAAAGGAAATTAAGTACTGTAATATAAAAGTAGTTAGTTTTTAACAGTATATATCCCCTAATTTTAAATCTACTAACAAATATGACAAATATTATATGTTCAAATTTTCTCTCATATCCAATAACTAAGTAGAAATAGAATCAACAAATTACTCACAAATAAAAATTGTGAGGAATGATCGTATTCACATATGACTCAGATACATATGGAATTATTTTAGGATTAAAGATACATGTAGATTTGTTTTAGGATTAAAGTAATAGTACCATTAGCAAAGCATAATATGTGGAATTTGAATCTTTTAAAAAACTGTTAAATTTCAAAGTATTACAGTTTTGAACATGATTCCTTAATATTAATTTTCTGTCTTTGATCCTAGTCAGTTTCAATTTTATCAATGACTTATATGAAGATATCATTCATCAAGTACAGAAAATTACAAATCTAAAGCTAAAGGACCTGAAATGTCATCAAGTATGACATTCCTATTTTTTGCAGATAGGTACACTGAGAATAAGTGGCTAAATAATTTGTCCAAAGTCACATAAATGGGAAGCATGAAGGGAAGGATTTGTACGCAAATCTTCTGATTCCATAACCCATTGTTTGCAATTATTATAAATCTGGGAAGGAAAACTCACCTATTCTGTGATAGAATTAATATTGGATAATGAAAGTCATCCAATAAGCAATTATTAAGTTCCTATTATATACCAAGAACTCTGATAAGTGATAAGAATATAGAGATTAGGAAAAGACAGACCCTGCTCTTGAAGAGTTTATAGTAAAATGAGAACAATAATATGAAAACAATTATAAGCAAACAAACTAGGATACAAGGTCAATTGGATACAGAGGGAAAGGATAATATTGAACGGGATCAGGAAATGTTTCTCATTGAAGCCCTTCTGCTGGCAAGAAAAGGATTCCAGGTATTGAAGTCACTGAGAATGGCCAGAATTAGAAGATGAATTGTCTTGTTTGAGAAACAGCAATGAGGCTATTATCACTGGACAGCAGATTATGAGAAGAGGATTATAAGATATAAAAAGGTAAAAATTGTTAAAGATTTTGAAAGCCAGATAGAAGGGGTGAGAGTGATCCAGTGGAGTTTATTGAATGGAGAAAGGAGGCTGACAGCTCAATGTTTTAGAAGGATTCATTTGAAAGTTCTACTCGAGTGAGGTAAGGAGACTAATCAAAAGACTATTACAATTGACCAGACATAAGGCAATAAAAGCCATCAGTATAGTGGCAGCAATGTCAGATGACAGAAGGCGACATATATGAAAAATATATCAAAATTAAGGGCCTGGGTAATTAGTGAGTATTATAGGAAGGAAGTGAAAGAGTTAAGAGTGAAGAATGACACCTAGATTTCAAGCAGAGTGACTGGCTTCATAGTAATGGGATAGCTTTTGAGGAAAAGAGTTTAGGAGTAAAGAGAATTAATTCAGTTTTGGATATGTTGACAAATGTTTCGATTTCCAGTCTAAGATGGCTGTCTCTATCAAATAATAGACACCTCAATATACTAAAGTGAAATTTATTTTTGATAAATATAATTTCCTACACTTAAGCTCAAAAAGATTAATTCCAGTGCAGGGTGGGGAAGGCATAGCTCGGCAACAGTTCATACTTTAAAAAAAGATATTGAGATTTTAAATAATTGCAATTTTAATCTAAACCAATAGTATGTCATGGCAATTGAAAGCAATTGGTCTCACCTTTATTGGAATTTAACAATAATAATAACTAGCGTCTGTAGTAGTGTTTAAGGTTTGCAAAGCACTTTGCAAATATTATCTCATTTAATCCTCATAGCAACTCTGGGAGATAGGTTTTATTTTTATCCTGATCTTACAGATGAGGGAACTGAGGAAGTCAGAGGTAAAATAATTTGCCCACAGCTAGTCAGTATAGCGAGTAAGTATTTGAAGCTAGTTTTGAACCCAAGTCATTATTTTTAGGACCAGTGTTCTGTCAATTATCTCACCTAGTTACTCAGCAAAGTATGTTCCAGTTAGACCCAATCTGGGATATTGATTTCAGTTCTGCAGGCCACATTTTAGGAAGAGATTTGACCAAAAAATAAGAAGACAGGATGATAAGGAGACTTGAAATCATGCTATACAAAGACTGGATGAAATAATAAGTGATGTATGACTAGGAAAAGATAATCTTTTTTTGTGGAGGATGGGTGGATGATAGGTATCTCAAAATATTTGGAAAGTCATCATATATAGAAGAGAATAGACTTTTGGATGGTGGTTTCATTACCAGGAAAGTGTTAAAGATATAAGAAAAGAAAGTTATCAGTTTATAAGTCCCTATTATATTCACGATGCTGCAAATATATTGGCATTTTTGCCATAACTTTTCAACACATTCTTTTGGTAATATTCTTGTAGAAATATCTTCTAAATTTGTGAAAAAATAAGAAGTTTGCCTTATAGACCCTTCCCCCCCCAGGCAACAGGTTTTATGTTATATTTTTCCTTTGTATTCCAGTGATAATTTCATGGGAATCTTAGAATGTGAAGAATACTAAGATATAGCCCAATTCTATACTCATGAGTTTAGAGAGTTTAGGTAATTCATTTAAATTATCTGGGTTGTTACTGTCATTTTTTAATATTTTTGTGAGTATAATAAAATCTCGAAGTCCTATTGCCTCTGCTTTCTGAACAGACAAATACTAATGTGAAACTTGTTGAGAAAACAAAAAAGTACTATGGGCAAATGATATATTTGTAAGGGATGATATTTATAGTGCTTTGCAAATTTAAAGTGCTATGTATATGCTCTAGTTATTTTTACTGTAGTTTTTCCAGACAGTAAGTTAATATAGGGCAAAGTCACATGATCTCTTTTCAACTGCCATCGTACACCTTACAGTTCTCAAAAATCCCCAAATATTTAAAATATATTTTAAATTATTTTTTAAACTTTACCCCATTATATGTAAAATTTTTAAACATTCATTTTCAAAAATTTTGAATTCCAAAACTGTCCCCTCTACTGTCTTTTTTATCCCTTGAGAAAGCAACCAATATTATAGCAGTTATACATGTGAGGTCTTGCAAAATGTATTTTCAATATTGGCCATGTTGCAAAAGAACACATACATACAATAAGAAAAACAAACAAATAAATCTCTGTCTTCAGAGTTTATCAGTTCTCTTCCTGGAAGTACATAGCATTTTTCATCATGGATGCTTTGGAATTGTCTTGATCATTAATTATTTTGATCAGAGTAGCTAAGTCTTTCATAATTGATCATCTTTATGATGTTGCTATTACTGTGTAAAAAGGAACAGATTCTTCCTCCTTACAATACTCATTCCTTTGATTTTTTTCCTCATTCTTCTTAAAAATCTTTCTTATTTTTCTCATTTTTGCCCAAATGTCTTTTGTGGTAACTTCTATAGACGTATCTACTACTCTGGTGCAGCCTTAAATTTAATGTCAGAAGACTTGGATTCAATTCCTGAATCTTTGTAGCTTCAGTACATAGCACAGTAATACACAGCCAATTCCATGGCACATAATAGTCATACAATAAATGTTTACTGTCAAAATTGTCTCAGGCTTTTTAGATTTGGCCTATAATCAACTTAATTTTTCATCACCAAGTTTCCTTATAGAATGAGGATTCTTTTTACATTACCTGTGTCATTCAGGATTCTCATGAAAAAGGCACTTTATTAATCTTTACATAACATAAAAATACAGGCCATTATTGCCCTTCAATAGACAATCAACATTTCTTGAACATCTTGCTTTTCAATTCAAAATCTGCTAAGTACCTACTATGGGTAAAGCCTTTTCCTGAGAATTGTAACTGAAGATGTGCCATCAAGGTTGTGTACTAGGGGAAAAAATAGACACTTTTATTACATTTTTGTGTCTTCAGCAATGTAGAAACAAGTGAGCTTAGCACCTAGTTTATTGGTATGGTAGAAGAGAAAGAGAAAAATATGAGAGCTTTGAGGGAGAAAGAATGGACAGGACTTTTCAGCTGCCCAGACATAACAGAGAACTGTAAATAGAGAGATTGTTTCCAAGAATTGTAACCATGGCAAACTAGATGGATAGAGTACTGGGTCTTGAGTTAGGAAGACCAGAATTCAAATCTGACATCAAATACTTACTATCTGCGTGACTCAGAGCAAATCATTTAATCCCTATTTGCCTCAGTTTCTTCATTTGTAAAATGATTGGTGAAAGAAAATGGAAAATTATTCTAGTACCTCTTCTAACAAAACTCAAAGGGATCCCAAAGAGTCAGCCAAGATTGAAAACAGCTAAAAAAAAAAAATAACAACACACAATAACTTATTCTCCCTTTCTGGGTTTTAATATCTTCACTGGTAAAATGAGCAGATAAAACTTGATATTCCCTAAGGTTTTATTCATTTCTAAATCCCATGATTCTATCAAGTTTTCATTCAGATTATATGGGAGGGGAAGCCCAGCAGAAAGTTAGAGATATGAAAATAGGGTTTTGAGAGAAATTGGAATTGGTTTTTATAGAAGAATAAAAACTCTTATTGTGTTAACATAGTAAATGTGACTCAAAAAGAATTTTGATTGTCTATCAAGTAAATGGAAATAGCCTAGATATGAGGCAGGTTTTAAGGAAAAATGCCTATAGGGTAAATCTCCATAGAGTCCAAAACAAAAGGGAAAATGTGAGTATAGGAAGTAAATGGGAGCTGAGAAACTCTGACTCATAATTCTTATCTTTATGTTTTTTTTCCCTACATATTCATTAATTAGGCAATTATATCGAGTGAGATAATGAGGGAAAGTATGGGGCAGTAAAGGGAGAGCTAAAGGACAGGAAAGAATATAATTCCCATTGCACCACATTTTCTAAGAACCAGACCTGGAAAGATACTTGAAGTAGTAGTAATAAACATAACCTTTCTGAAACAAGATAGGAAATGAAATGGAACATTATAGTGTATTTATGATCAAAGGGAAGGAATTGGAGGGGTACAAAAGAGAAGGTAAAATGACTAATTACAATCCAGGGAGGGCTTCAAACACAGTCAGCAGAGTTATATTAAAGGAAGACTATATCCAAAAATCAAGGAAGAACTGAGCAAGGCCTCCAAGATTAGTAAAAATTGGAAATATTGATTTTAGGTATGATTCTTTTTAAAACAACCAATCTATCCCCCCATCCTATCCCCATCACTTTCCTAAACAAGCTAATATTGTTTTAAGTAGGTATTGTGACATAGTTTTAACATTTAATAAAAGCAAGCACCCCATATTTATTTTTCTTTTTACCAATTCATAACAAAATAGAAAATAAATATCCTTATTTGCCTTTTTGTCATCTTCTACAAATATTTGAAAAGATGTTAAATAATATTTATTCTTCCCCTTTTTGAATTTTTTCATTTTAATAGCATATTATTTTATCCAATTACAAATCAAGACAATTTTTAGCATTAACTTTTACAAGATTTTGAGATACAAATTTTTCCTTCCTCTCTTCCCTCTCTTCTTCCAAAAATAGTAATTTGATATAAGTTATACATACTCTATAATATAAAATATATTTCTATATTAATCAACATTTGTGAAAGAAGAAACATCAAAAAGGAAAAATAATACACAAAAATCCAAAGTAAGTGAAAAAATATTCTTCAAGCTACATCCAGAGTCCATCAATTCTTTTTCTGGATGTGGATAGCATTTTTCTTCATAAGTTCTTTCTTCTTGCCTTGTATCATTTTGTTGCTGAGAAGAACTGAGTTATTCCTAGATGTTCATTATGTGATGTTGCTGATACTGTGGGACAATGTTTTCCTGGTTCTCCTCATTTCACTTTGCATTAATTTACACAAGTCTTTCTTGGTTTTTCTGAAATCTTCCTGTTCATCAGTTCTTATAGCATAATTGTATTCTGTTATAATCATATACAACAACTTGTTTAGCTATCCTCCCATTGATGGGTATCATTTCCCTTTCCATTATTTTGCCACCACAAAAAAGAGTTAATATAAATATTTTTTGCACATGTAGGTTTTTTTCCCCCCTAAAAGATTTCTTAGTACAGAACTTGTAGTGGTATTATTGGATCGAAGAATATGCATGCTTTGATTTATCTTTGGATATAGTTCCAAATTGCTCTTCATAATGGTTGGATCAGTTCACAACTTCATCAACAAAGCATGATTGTTCCAATTTCCCCAAAGCCATCCAACATTTATCATTTTCCTTTTTTGTTATATTGATCAATCTGAGAGATGTGAGAGGGTACATCAGAGTTGTTTTAATGTGCATTTCTTTAATCAAAGGTAATTCACAAAGGTTCTTCACATCCTATAGATAGTTTTGATATTTTCATTTGGAAACTGCCTGTTCATATTCTTTTTTTCAATTTATCAGTTGGGGAAAAACTTCCATTCTTATTAATTTGAATCAGTTCTTTATGTAATTGAGAAATGAGGCCTTTATCAGAGTACTTGATGTAAGGATTATTTCCCAGCTTTCTGCTTTCCTTCTAATTTTGGTTGCATTGATTTTGTTGCATGCAAAACTTTTTTATTTTAATATAATAAAAATAATCTATTTTATATTTCACAATGCTTTCTAAATCTTGTTTCATCATGAATTCTTCTCTTCCCTACAGATCTGATCAGTTAGACCATCCCTTGCTCTTCTAATTTCCTTACAGTATCACTGTTTATCTCTAAATCATGCACTCATTTTGACCTCATCTTGATATGCAGTGTAAGATGTTGGCCTATACTTAATTTGCTTCCTATTGTTTTCCAGTTTTCCCAGAAGATTTTGCCAAATAGTTCTTATCTCCAAGGATAGGGCCTTTGGCTTTTATCAAACACCAGATTAGTTTGGTTATTGATTACTGTGTCTTGTATACCTAATCTATTCCACTGATGTGCCACTCTATTTCTTAGTACCAGATAGTTTTTGTGATTACTGCTTTATAATATAGTTTGAAATCTGATTTTGGTAGGCCGCCTTCCTTTGCATTTTTTTCCATTAGTTCCTTTGATATTCTTGGTCTTTTATTCTTCCAGATGAATTTTGTTGCTCCTTTCTCTAGCTCTACCAAAATAGATGGTATTTGACTTAGATAAAATTGTCATTTTTATTATATTGGCTCAGTATACCCATGAATAATTGATATATTTCTAGTTGTTTAATTCTGAATTTATATAATTCTTGAGTTTATCTTTGCATATAGAATCCCAAATATTTTCTATTGTCTACAATTATATTAAATGGAATTTCTTTTTTATCTCTTGCTCCTGAGTTATGTTTGATCATATAAAGAAATGCTAATGTTTTATGTGGATTTCTTATTTGCTAAGGTTTTTTAATTATTTCAAGTAATTCTCTAGGATTTTCTTAGTATAACATCATATTCACAAAGAATGATAGAGTGATAGTTTTGTTTCCTCATTGACCATTCTAATTCCTTTGATTTATTGCTTCTAGTTTATCCCCATTATAGATAATGCCTGCTAATGGTTTTAATAGATATTGTTTATCATTTTAAGGAATTCTCCCTTGATTCCTATGCTTTCTAATTTTATTTTAACAGAAATAGCTGCTGCATTTTGTCAAAATGTTTTTTCAGTATTTATAATAATAATAATATGATTTTTGTTGATTTTGTTACTTGTAAATTTTGTTGACTTTGTTATGGACATGGTCAATTATGCTCATAGTTTTCCTAATATTGAACCAGTTCTGCATTCCTGACATAAATCCCACCTGGTCATAGTGTACAATCCTTGCACAAATACAACCAATACAACTAATATACATTGCTATAATTACCTAGCTATTACTTTATTCAAAATTTTTGCGTTAATATTCATTAGGTCAATTGTCCTTTCACTGTTTTGGCTTTTCCTGGTTCAGGTATCAGAACCACATTTGTATCATAAAAGGAGTATGATAGGACCCCTTTGCCTATTTTTCAAATACACACACACACACACACACACACACACACACACACACAGAGTATGGGAATGAATTGCTCTTTTAATATTTGATAGAATTTATTTGTGAACCTATTTGGCCCAGGGACTTTTTTTAGTGAGTTCCTTATTGCCTTGTTCAATTTCCTTTTCTAAGATGGTTTTATTTAGGCAATTGATTTACTGATTTACTTATCTGGATGATTTATATTTTTCCCTAAATATTCATTAGTTTCACTCAGATAAACTGATTTATTGGCATATAATTGGGCAAAATATGTTTTAATGATTGTTTTTATTTCTTCACCAGTAGTGATTTCACCCATTTCATTTTTAATGCGGAATACTTGGTCTTTCTTTTTTAAAAAAAAATTAAATTAGCCAATGGCTTATCAATTTTGCTGTTTTTTTTTTTTCATGAGGCCAGTTCCTTAATTTATTTATTCATTCAATAGGAGGTTTTTTGAGTTTCTTTTTTCAGTCTTATTAATCTCATATTTGATTTTCAGAATTTTCAACTTGGTGCTCAATTGCAAATTTTCTATTTGTTTTTTTCCTGTTTTTTTTTTTAATTGCATGTACAGTTCATTGATCTGCTCTTTTTTTTCCTATTCTGTTGATGTAAGAATTTAGAAAAATAAAATTTCCCCTATTGCTTTAGCTGCATTCCATAAATTTTCACATGTTGTCTCACTGTTCTCATTCTCTTTAATGAAATTAAAATTGTTTCTATGATTTTTTCTTTGACCCACTTATTCTTTAGAATTAGATTATTTAATTTCAATTAATTTTTAATATAACTTTCTACTTCCAATTGTTGAATATAATTTTTCTTGTATTGTGATCTGAAAGAAATACATTTAATACTTCTTCCTTTCTAAATTGGATTTTGAGGTTTTATAGCCCTTATGTGTGGTCAATTTTTGTGTATATGTCATATGCTACTGAGAAAAAGATATATTTCTTTTTTGTTCCCATTCGTTTTTCTCTAATGGTCTGTCATTTCTAATTTTTAAAAAAATATTCTGTTTACCTCCTTTGTGTCCTTATTATTTATTTTTATTTTTTGAATTTATCAAGTTCTGAGAGGAGATACCTGAAGTTTTCCACTCGTATAGTCTTGCTGTCTACTTCTTCCTGTAACTCATTTAACTTCTCTTGTAAAAATATGGATGCTTTATCACTTGAAACATGTTTGGTATTGATATTGCTTCATTTTCTATGGTACCTTTTTAAACAAGATGTAATTTTCTCCCTTATCTCTTTTCATCAGATCTATTTTTTTGCTGTTACTTTGAGCTCAGAATTGCTACTCCTGATTTTTTTTTTTTTTTTTTTTTGGATTTCAGCTGAAGCAGAATAGATTCTGCTCCAGCTCCTTACCTTTACTCTGTGTGTGTCTTTCTGCTTTAAATGTGTTTCTTAAAAACAATATAATGTCAGATTCTAGTTTCTGATCTGTACTGCTGTCTACTTCCATTTTATAGGAAAGTTCAACCCATTCACATTCACAGTTATGATTAATATGTATTTTTCTTCATCCAATTTTTTTCTTTATCTTTATCCTCTTTCTCTCTTTTCATCTTTTTCCATTACCATGTTTTTGTGATTGATTGCTTGTCCTTCATTCTTGAAGAGAACCATGGCATCAGCAAAGTAATGCCATGACATGCAAGAGAAGTATATTTAAGTGAGGAAGGACTATGAAAGGTTACCACCATCATTCTCCTTCGAAGCCATCTGGATCCAGTGGCAAGATATAGATTAAGACTACTGCAGATGACCTCAAATGCAGTGGGAGACCTTGGCCTTTTTTTTAGCTGAGGTCTTTACTAGGTCTCAGTTTGATTGAGCCAATTCCTATTTAGTGATTAAGACTAAGTAAGAATGAGGCAAAGAACAGACTCATTCAGTCTAAAAAATCAATGTAAAGAGGGAAGACCTTTGGCTTTCTGACCAAAACAACTGCTATTTGAGCCATGAAGACCCAAATAATGACCAAGTTGGGCTTGTCTATTGTTGGGCAATCAATGAGTGCTACATTGAAAAAAGTGAGAGAAGTGCCACAGAAATGGAGTCAATCAGTCTAACCATCCAGAAATAATTAATTAACAAATAGTTACTGTGTGCTATGTACTGTGTGCTTAGTGCCAGTTAATGCAATAATCTCTGCTTGCAATGAGCTTAAATTCTAATGGAAGGCAATCAAGAAGTACATATATATATATATATATATATATATATATATATATATACAGACACACACACACACATATATATATATACATGCATCTAAATAAAAATTAAGATATGCAAAATAAATACAAAATAGTTGAGTATAAGGAATTTTGAAAGAGAGTATTAGCAGTTGAGTGATAAAGGAAAGGCTTCATATAGAAGGCAGTAAATGAAATTCATCTTGGAGGAAGGAAATTGATGAGGCAGAAGTGAATTAGGGATTACTCAGTGCAAAGGCACAGAGATGAGATATAGAATGAAGATAAGAGGAACAAGGACTACCATTGTCATTTTTTAATGGAAAGAGAATGGATGCTATGAACTATAATCCTGTAGAAAGCAAAAGAAATAATGAGAAGGGATGATACACATATAGCTTCCTATCATTTTCTGACAGTTAATGAACTATCAATAGATCAGGAAAAGCTGTAGATTTAGTGTACCAAGATTTTTAGCAGAGCATTTGATGAAATCACTCATGTATTTTTTAAGGAAAGACAAAGATGTGGGCTATGTAGTACACAGTTTGATGGATTTTAAACAGACTGATTGACTGGACTTGAATGACTCAATGTCTGCTTAGAAAATATGTAATCTCTAGTTAGGTTTTTTTGACCTGTGCAGTTAAATATTTTTCTTGATGATTTAAATAAAGGTATAGATAGCAATTAATCAACAAACATTTATTAAGTCCCCATTACAAGTGAGATTTTGAGAATACAAATACAAAAAATGAAATAATCTTTATATTCAAGTCTGATAATTAAATATGTATATGATTCTAAGCAAGGATGGATAATTAACATGTTTGACTACAGAATCAGTATCCAAGGACCTTGGCAGGCTAAAGTGTTAGGCTAAAAATCTAATAAGATGAATTATGACAGGGATAAATATAAAATCTTATAGTGGTGTTCTAAAGTCAGCTGCAAAATTGCAAGAGAATTGTGAGAGTTTCAGAGAACTTGAAGCTAAATATGAATCATTAGTGTAATACGTCAGTGATAGAAGTTAATGTGAATTTAGATTAATTTCAGACAGTATAATATCATTCTGAACTTTGTTTTGGCTAGACTGTATTAAGAATGTTCTTAAGAATGTATTAAGAATTGCAGCCTTTACATTCTTGGAAGGTTATGGATAAAATGAAAGGAAGGATAGGAAATAAGCACTTATATCACATCAATTATGTTCCACGTTTTATGCTAAGACCTTTTACAATTATTATCTCATTTGATAAACTGAAGAGTATTCAGAGAAAGATGACCATGGTGGTGAAGTTCCTTGATAGCTTTGCATTTGAGGATCAGTTGAAGACACTAGAAATTCTTAGGTTTGAAGAAGAAAAGATTAAAGGAACATATGAAATCTGTGTTCAAATATTCAAAGGGTGGACATACAAATACATATATGTAAAGGGTATATAAGTATGTTTGTGTATACACACACACACACACACACACACAAATGTATATGTACGTATATGTGCTTTTTTATTTGCTTGATCCTTAGGAGACTATAGTAGTAATGGGTAGAAGATGTAACCCCTTTCCAAAAACAAGATTTAAGCCTAATATAAAGAAAAAGTTCCTAATAATTAGTGGAATGGTTCTTGGCAAGTGGACTTTCTTCAACCAGATGTTTAGGACTTGTTTCATTTTTGTAGATTACTCTCACCAGAAAGATTTCAAGTGGAAGAAAAATTTTCACTTCTCATGGATATTGTGCATGGATTTTTGCTCAGAAATATTTTAGACCAAATGATTTCTCATGTTCTTTTCAATTCTGCCATGCTGTGTTCTACTTCATGATAGAATTTATGTCTGTTCTGCACAAATTAGTGAGGTCATACAGTACAATATAGTGAAAAGTGATCACTGAATTTAGAGTTCTAAACCCAAATCAGCTACTAACTGGTTGTAATAATTTACTCTGAGCCTCAATTTTCTCATGTGAAAAACTTGGAGATTGGACTAGATCTTGGCTATAATATCCTGTGATTTTTATTAAGTTACATAGAGTTACATTTCAGCTCAACATAGGAGCAACTTATGTAATAGCTAAGGTTGTCTAAAATTTGAACCATCTTGCTTAGGCAGTAAATTCCTTGTCCTTGGCAGTGTTCAGACCCAGGCTGGCAAACTTCCAACCAGCAATACTGTAAAAGGGATTACTTTATAAATAGGGTAGTGCGTTATTTAATCTCTAAGGTTCCTTCCAACTCTAAAATTCAATGATTCTCTGAAAATGACTTAATCTCAGAAGAAAAACCCTGAAAGATATCCATTGGTCATCCTTAATTGCTGTTCTGAGGCTTTTCTTAATCAAAAGGAAGGAGATATTTTCTTCTATTCATCAGCTCTCTAAGAGAGGGAACTTCATTCCAACTTTTGAATAATGTGAACAGAAGTGTCAGGTAGATTAGTGTGTTCTTCTCTGAAGTAGTTGGAGCAGACAGTAATCAGTCTTAATTTACCAGCTGTGTCTTAGAACCACTGATAATAGTAGTCCCATCTTTCAGTGGAGAAAATGAAGTTACTGGCATCCATGATATATGAAGAAAAGCCTGTATACCAAACGAGTTGTGAAAACAATTTAATCAGACTTCTAAAACACATGTCGTAAGCATATTTATGTGTGTTGATTTAATTAGTAGGACACAGCTTACAATTTCAAGCTTATCAGTAGAGTGGAAAGTGAAATAGTCAGCTACCAGATATGTGGATTATTATTTAAATCCTCCATCATTGCTAATGGGTTCCATAAAGACTTCCTCTAACATTTGTGGAAATGATTTCTATGTAAGTCCATTACCATGGCTTTTTAAAATTTCAGATGGCTGAGGTTAGGAAACAATGTTAAAAGAAAGTTATAGGACTATATTTTTTATTTAAGCCTTTCAAAAGGATGTCAGAACGTGACAATAATGAGACTATATCTATAAAAATTGGGCTTTACCCATTTTACTGGGAAATTAGCAATATTTTAATGCCATTATTTATGTTCAGTAGCTTATGTGTGCTTTTGTGGTTAGTGGGAAATAGGTTGTAATATGTCTAGCAGGTTTAAGTCCATTTGAGTCCTTATGCTAATCTGAAAAAAATATACCTTTTCATAACAAAATATAACAAAACAATAATGGCTATATTGAAGGAAATTAGTGTTCACGGCTATAAGCTACAGTAGTTGAGAAGATATGATATCCCTTAATGATGGGGAAAAGAATGGGGAGAAAATTACTGGATTTGGTTGGGTTCAAATGACAGCTTTGAGGCTTAGTAAAATCTCTTAAACCTGTTTTCTCATAAATAAAATAAGTGGGGTGGACTTAATACCCATAATTCTAATCTAAGAAATTATTAATCTAAACTGCTTTTGCAGAGAAATAGAATCTCATTTTTGTTTTTTGATTCAACAGTATAAGACTAACCTTGTAGTGATACACAGGAATATAATTTGGGGGTGATGAATATAGTTTTAAAAATGAAATCTGAGGGAATTCTCATCACATAACCATAAATAGAGAATCCATAATTGATTAAGAAACAAAGTTTTTAAGGAAAAATATTGTTGTTTTTAAAGAGGTGGTAACAACTAGCATTTGATGATTTAGAATGAAGGACTAAATTTGAATGCTTAACAGGAGTTCTGAACCATAGCCAATATATTCTGGCCTTAGTTCTGTTTCTTCACAACAAATATTAGCATTTCTATTTTGCTTGAAGGAATACACTGTTCTTTCTTCATAATAAACTCACGAAGCAAAGAGTACAAATATTAGTCTTAGAATGTAAACTCTTTAAGGGTAGGAGCTATTTCGTTTTTCTCTTGGTATCCTTATTTCCTAGCACAGTAATTAACTAATTAATGGTAACCTCAGATTAGAGTTCTAACTCAGATCTAACTCCTACCTATTTTAAAGTTATTCTTCCTGCCTTAGAAAGTATATTGTAGTAAACACAACATGAATTTTCTTTAATTACTGAAAATTTCCATCATAACTTTGAGTAATGACAGTCTTATCAATTGCTAAAAAATAAGTTAAAAAAAGCATTCTAAGTCCAAAAGATATGGTAAAGTACTTTTTTTTCTAATTCTCTACTGATGATTTTATTGTTTTCATTTCTTTAGTCATAAAAGCAGAATATCTAAATACAGTAGAGAAAAAAAATATGGTTAATCCAGGAGTTGCACTACTAAATATCTTATACTTATTTTCTTATGCTACTTTTTCTAATGTGGGCTATTTCCAATTATAAACACTTCAAAAAAAGTACTTTCTCTGTTATATTGTGTTTAAGTGCAAAGGGGTGAGTAAATAAAGACAGTGTGTAGCAATTAGTGTGCTTAAGTAGGAAGACTTAGGTTTAAATATTGCCACATATAATTAGCAGCTATGTGATTCTGGGTGACTTACTTAACCTTGCTCGGACTCACTTTCTTCATATGTGAAATATTTGTAAATACACAAACACACATATACATACATATATACACATATACATGTATGTACCTGTATGCCATTTAATTGAGAGGAGTATTTTAAGGATTAAATGAGAAAATTATGGAATAATTAGATTTAGAGTTGCAAGGGACTTTAGGGTCATTAAGTCCACAACTCTTTCATTTTAAAATGAAGAAATGAGACATAGAAAGGCCAAATGACTTGCCCAATACTAGTAACACAGTAAGATAGTATTTCAATGAAAGTCTTGATTTCAAATCCAACAAGGAAGCTGGTGACTCAGTGGATAGAGCACTGGATCTGGTATCAGAAAGACCCAAGTTCACATTCAGTCTCAGTTCTCCTTAGCTATGTGTGGACAAATTATTTAATTTCTATTTGCCTTAGTTTTCTAAACTATAAAATGGGGATAATATCACCTCCTTTATAGTATTATTGTGAGGAATAAATGAGATAGTTTTTGTATTTTTAAATGATTATAAAGGTATATATGTAGCACATGACAGGGACTATGTAAATGATTATTCTCTTTCTTCCTCAACCTCTTTCCATTACTTTATACTGTTTCTTTTAGAGATGTGGCAAATTTTATAGCTTTGTTTAAAAGCCAGACAAATGATTATTAAATATGTCAATGGACTTTAAACCATCTTCTGAAGAGCACATTTTGTAGCAGACTAAAGAATATTTGCGTGAGTGCACCTGGATGCTTTGTCATCTTTCTAGTGGGAAATAGAAGCCTTAGAATCTACAAAGGAGATCTTTGAGCTGACTGTGACTACTGTTTGCCTTGCTTTGGTATTCTCTTTCACTTGAATGAGTCTGTAATTGTTCTAAATTGCCTTGTACATTGCTGTGATATATCCTACACTTAAAACAGCTTAATAAAACTTATTGGCATTATAATATAGATCGACTTTAAGTAATAGTGTGCTTCATCCTTAGTCCCACTGCATGGTGAAAGCAGACTCTCCCTCTTTCTTATCTTTCAAGGGTAACTGAGAAACACCACTTTTTTTCTACAGGAAATTAAGTACTTTGAGGTGATTTTTAGATAGTAATAAGGCTCCCACCTGTGATTTCATTGTGGAAGAGAATTCTTGCATGAGATAGTTTGTACCATTGCATTTTATGGTCTTAGAGAGTTGACGAGGATCACAAAACTTATATAGCTAAGACTTAGAGGCAAATCTTTTTTACTCAGTCTGGTTGCTCCACATTGCTTCTAAAGATAATTTTACCCAATCCTAAAAGAGTTAAATGATAACTATTTGCCTTTTAATCTTATGTCAATCTTTAAATGTCTTAGGAGTGATAAACAAAAGTACCATACCTTCACTGAGTATCTGAGTATAATGACATAATTTTGTTTTAAAAACGGAAGTACCTTCCAACTAAGTCTATTTTCTATTTGGGAGTATTGCCTCTCCCAGGATTTCTCAGTGAATTTTTATGGTGATTTCAATTGTTCTTTGAGTAGTTCTTGCATCAGCTCTAACTTCTTCTCCAGCCCACTGACACAGCTTCAGATTAATCCCAGAGTGTGTCATGAATCAGTGGGATGAGAGTTAATAGGAGGCAGAAAAAAATGTAATAATGCACCAACCCAACACAGAATGTTTCTTGCCAATGGAAATGTGACTGTTTGGAGTTAGTTGTATGTAGATGATTATACTGGCATAGGGAGCAGTCTATAGTTTAAAACTGAACACATTCAAATTTCTATCCTCTATGGTTTGCATTTATATCATTGTATAATGCAGTGCACGCTCTTATTTTCCCAGAAATCTCTGCAGTATTCAATGGACCAAACATTTGAATGACATTTACAACCTGCTCATACTGTTTCTCCCAAGTAAGGAAAGCATGATCAAAGTCTAACCCTTTTGAAGATACCATTTGCACTGGATGCAAAACTATTGAGAGCATTTGCAAAGCCCTCAAATGCAATGATTCTCCTTTTTTCATATTTGAGCAATCATACTTTTGTCATTATTCATAAGAAGTATATAACTACATATGTGTGTGTGTGTGTGTGTGTGTGTGTGTGTATGAATGTGTATACATAAAAATGTGATGGGAGGCAGCATGTTGTAGCAGAATACTGAATTTGTTGTCAGAGGACCTTGATTCAAATCCTAGCTCTGATACAATCAATATATCTCTAGACAAGTCATCTTACCTATGGAGGTCTAAATTTTTTCATCTTCAGAATGAGGATTTTGGACTAGATGATCTCTGAAACCCCTTCCTACTCTAAAACCCCATGCTAAGATGATGCAAATTTGGAGAGATATTCTTATATGTTCACATTTTCATTCTTTATACTCCCACTCTCTTTTGCATATTTTCTTATTCTACAACTCATCCCAAAACAAATATTTCCTTTAGCTTATTATGGCCCCATGTGTGCTCACTTATTCCCCTCCTAGCTCATTTGTGCCTGAAAAATCCTTTCTTTCTAAGGGGTCATCCCAAAGGATACGTCTTGGAGTGCCCTCATCACTATGATATCGAACAACCCTGAAGTCAAGGTGCCAGTCGGTGATGGCATGAAGCGCCCACCAGCAGCTGTGTTGTCATTTAGCAACCTTAGGAAATACATTCTGAAAATCCATAATGAAACTTTTGAAAAATCTCCTGCTGCAGAGGGATATTTAAGGTAGCAAGTCTGAAACACAGTGTGGGCAGGTTGCTAAGCAACAACCAGTTTCTACAAAATCTGGCACTTTACTTGTTAAAATAAATGGTGAGGCACATATCATCTAACTATAGGACTCGTTGGCAGAATAGGCGGGTTCCCTTGTTGGCTGACCTAGAACCCAATGGGTCCTGGGCTTAAAACTAGATAATAATAGACAAATTCAAAACTCTTGAATTTTACAAGGTTGTATAGATTATGTGTTATGAGCCATGTAGTCTAATAATGAGTCTTGCTAAAAACATTTAATGAATGAATATAAATAATTATTAATCATTTCATATATGACAATCACTATCCTAAGAGCTGAATATACAGATACAAAATTAAGACAGACCCTTCAATCAGCTTATATTCTAATAAAAGAAAAAAACATATATAAGAGAATCAAGGATGCATAATTTCTAGTGATTTCCTTCTAAGTTTTGAACCAATATAAGTCCTAAATATTAAAAACCTATCATCTGATATCACAATTAGACCTTCAAAAGGTCAGCTGGTGAATTGGTGGCCAAAGTCAAAAAATCAGCTAATTTTCTTTTATAAGTTTCAAAATTAATCATAATGTAGCACATTGAATAGAAAGAACATTCGATTTGGAGTCAGAACATTTTCATTCAAGTCTTAGGTTTTCAAGCTGTGGGAACTTGGAAAATTACTTGAATTTCCTGAAATGACAATCATTGAATCAGAGAATTTGAGATTAAGAAAGGACTATAGTAGACTTCTAGTCCAATTTTCTATGCAAGAAATCCTCAGTGTAGCATATTTGACAACTGTTTATTGAACCTCTGCTTGAAGGCTTGAAAGGAGGCTTACCCCATCTTGAGATAGGCTATTCTACTGTGGGATGATGACACTACTTTCCCATTTCACAGGGTTTCTATGAAGGGCACATGAAATACTTTATGTAAAAATACTTATAAAATTGTTTAAGTATTATGATCAACTAAGCTTCAAAATCTCCTGGTTTCTCCAGAAATATCCTGACAAATTCTTTGACTTGTTGCTGGTGAAAAACAGGATAGAAATTGTAGAAAGGCAAATTTAAGGCTAAATATTAAAATTTGTATAGGAAGAAGAGAAGATTTAAGGAGAAGCTCAGTCTAAGGAAAAACTGCCTAACAATTAGTAATGTCAAAAAGTGAATGGACCACCATAGTAGGTTGTGAGATATCCATCACTGATGGATGGATAGCTATTTGTTGGAATGTAGTAGAGAATATTTCTGTTTAGACATGTATTAAATTCTATAATTATTATGCTCCTTTCCAAACTATGATTATTGTCCCTCTAATATAGGAGACGTGATACAAGAAGAGGCAAGAAAACTGAGAAGAAGATAGGGACACAGAAAGAGTGAGGAAGTAACAGGATGGAAGGAGGTTTTGGACATGGCTAAACTCACAGTGGCATAAGGGATTAGGAAAAACTGGCAAATGCTATAGTATTTGTGGAGTGAGGCTTCTAATTCCTTACAAAAATAATAATAATAAAGGGTGGAAATATAGCATTTTAAAGTTTTCAAGTTGCTTCAAATACATTTATCACATTCATTAATTATAGCAACACTGTGCAGAAGGTGATGTTATTCATTTTTCAAATGAGGAAACTATACCCTTGATATCCTGGTCCCTTCCTACCTTTCTAGTCTTATACTTTAATGCCAGCCATAAAATTTTGGCTCTGGAATTTTTTCTCTGATTTCCCACATCCCTGGATTGCTTCCCTACCTCATTTCTGCCTACTTATTTCCCTGCTTCCTTTTACATCCTACCTAAAATTCCACCTTCTGTAGGAAGTCTTTCCCAATTCTAGTGCCCCTGCTCACAACAATTTCCTATTTATCCTACATTCAATCTATTTGTACATATTTGTTCACTTGTTTTTCCTCTGTTAGATTGTGAGCTCCTTGAGAACACTGACAGTCTTTTTGTATTTCTAGCACTTGGCATAGTGGGTGACGATAGTAGTTATCTTTAAATATATACACATATGTATTTGTATGTATATATATATACAAATATACAAACATATATATATATACATATACATATACATATATATGTAATTATTGACTAAGATCAAAAGTTTGCTTTGGGTCACACAATTTAATTGATCTTAGGTGAAATTCAAACCCAAGTCTTTCTGATTTTCAGCTCCATACTCCAACTTCTACATAGCACTCTATATATCTATCTAGAATATCCTTGACCATGTGATAATGGCAGATATATTTGAGCATTTGCTGGATAGCTGCTCACCTAAATATACAAGCCAGAGTTTCAGCCTTTGCTCCTCAGTCAGCAGGAATGCTAATGGTATTCATTGGATTAATGAATAGTGTAAAAAGCAAACCCCGGTCTTTAGTTTAGCTCTATAAGACCTACTCTTTCTTCCCTTTGTAATCCTGACTACCACATCCCTATTCTATTCTATGATTACTATACTTAAAATAGTTTAAGGTTATTTTTAAAGTGGAAGGAAGTTCTGTTTATATGAATGTGAAGGATTGGACCTTTGAGACCTGAATTGGCAGGATAGCATATAGAGGAAAAATTGTTGGTAAATAACTTCATTCTGTGTTATAGTCAAATAGGCCTTCCCTTTATCAAGGGAACAAGCAAGTTCTCTGGGGAGAGAGGGTATATTCATAATCACCTTGAGCCAGGCTTGCTACATTAATCCCTGCTACTGTCTCTTTTGATTCAGCTTAAGTTGTGTGACTTGGTACATCTCTTCTTGCTATTTTATTTTTTTGGCTGGTGTTTAGCCCAGAAGAGAGGAAAAAACAGCTCTTTGAAAGATTATTATAGGATTTTAGATCTGGGGAGGAAATGTGAAGATCATTTTAGAAATCTCATTTACCAAAAAAAGCAAAAAACAAAAAACAAAAACAAAAACAAACCCTCAGCATTCCAACTATAGGAAGTGATTTACCTAAGGTCACACAGATAATTAATTGAAGAATCTAGACCAGAATGCAAGACTCTGTATAGGAGTTATTTCCATGGTATTTAAGGAGATGATATTATAAATGTCAGATAATGAAATATGAGATGTTGAATATGATCTCTTCAATTCTTTCTAGACTTCTCATATTTGACTTTTCTCTGTCATGATACTAGCTTGTTGGCTATTCCTCTTTCACAACACTCCATCTTCTATCTCTGTGCTTTTTCAAAGGCTGTCTTCCATGCCCAGGAATGCTCTTGAAATTCCTGGCTTCTTTTAAGATCTAGTTCAAATTTCAGTTTCTATAGGAAGCCACTCTATTCACACCAGCTGTGAGTTCTTTCCTTCTATTCTGTGGAATTTCTCCTGATAATTCTGTATTATTAGTGGGATCCAAACCCAGGTTTTTCTGTTACCAAGTCAAGTACTTTATCCTCTGTTGAGATGACAATTTATTTAAAATAAATTTAACTAATGGAAGTTTTAAAGCTGTGTTTAATTCCGATGTTTTGTTTCTTTTCAACTTTATTACTCTGACTTGAGTATACACTTAGATTAAATATACATTTATTAAATGCCTCTTACATAAAGAACACTATATTAGGTCTTAGGGGAGATAAAATTACCACAGATGTTATGCAATATTACATGATCAGTGAATCAGGAGATAAAGTAAATAGATATATTAGGGGAGAAGAAACGGTCAAAGTTCTATAATCTGATAGATATGGAAGAAATATTCCAGGTGATTTTTCCTCATTCTTGTTTTTTAAAAGAGTGGTCCAATTTTTATATAACATCAAGAACTTAACAGTGAGGTCAGATGCTAGGTTGTTTAAGGTTATTTGGTATGATAAAGTACTCTGTAGACTAGGGCAAAAATGGTCTTCTTAACTTATACCTACCCTAGATTTTGACCTGAGACAGACCTTCAAAGATAAAGGATATATTCATGTGTCCACAATTAACTTTCAGGGATGTTGATGATGCCTAGAGAAATTTTGAAAGGAATAAGTTTGTTAAGCTTTTTAGTATTCACTTGGGTTCCATCACCACCATAAATATTTCACACATGCTGATAATTTTGTCAAATGTCGCATATTTCCTGTCTTGATGCATGATGTTCTTTGACCTTGAAGCTAAGAAAGCACAAAAAATGGAGAAATGAAACAAGGTCAGGTATCATCCCTTGGTTTTGATTCTCTTTCTCTTGTTCATATTACAAAATATTTTTTTCACACTTACCCAACCCTTCAGTAACAAGCAGGTCTAAATCAATGGTTCCAAGTTTAACGATGTCACAGTATGTTTTATGTTAGAAGTTTGAAAATTAATTCAGTTTATGTTTTATACAACACTGTATAATCATTTTGAACTATAAAAGGACATTTTCTTATCTTTATTACACATGAGGTAAGTCAAAACATATTATTATATATCTTTGTGTGTCTCTGTGTGCGTTATATGCCTAATCTGGGAAAACGATTAAAAGCTGTTTTGAAATATCCTTCCTTTTGACAATTGAATGTTTTCTTCAGAAACAGAGAATTCTGTGCTTTGTTTTGTTGCTATTATTGAATATTGTTAATTGTTAATTTTTTTTTTACTTTTGGGGATATCTGAAACATTAAAAAACGACATGTAATTAATTGAAAAAAAAATCCCTTACCCTCTGGGTAAAGGTGAAAACCCTGCAAACTCATAAGTAGATCGTCAAAACAAATATTTGGCATGGTAGAAAGAGCATTGGATTAGGAGTCAGAGAATTTGGGGTTGGATCTAAACCATACCTTTTTTCACCTCAAGCAAGTCATCTTATGTCCTTAGTTTCATCATCTACAAATATACATGACTTATACAACCTTTCAAGATTTTTCAGTTCTAAATCTGTACTCCTAGTATATCTACTCCATTTCTTCAAAACACCATTTCCAACACATGTATCCAATTCATTTTAAGCTTGCTAATTTCTTGTACTTGTTTCATTAGCAAGCTAAATGGTCTTACTAAGTAAATTAGATACCATTTTACAAATCAAATTATAATAATGTTTCTTTACAGTATGTTTCTGAATGTTTATGTCAAGTGCCCATTGGAGATGTAAAATCATATGTAGACAATTTTCTTGAACCATTATTTGCTTAAAAGTGATATCATTTGATCATATATAGAGGTTATTCCAAGTTTGTTCATAAACACAAAGTGTTTTCTGTATCCATAATCAACGTCCAATATTGAAATGCTGCCCTTCATAAACTGCAGGACATAGAAATAGCATCAGTTAGAGTTAGAAAGCCAATCAAATCCCTTAAAGTATCTGTTTAAAATTTTATTCACATGGACAACTGTAAAGTGTATTTTCTTGTGTATTAATCACTTTAGGGATCACTTTAGTGGCAGCCTGTGAGCTCTGTAAAGTGGAATCCTTACTTTCACTTTTCAAAACGGCATGTGTAGAAGGTTGGCCCTGACAGATGGAACTGAAACTGACTAAAATCAAAGGAAACTTACATGGATTGACTCTGTTCAAAGGTACAGTACTTTCTATGTGGAAGGTTTTTCTTTTGTTCTAATAAGATGAGAGTACCTCTCTTATTAAAATGAACACGGTCCAAGGAATAAATTAATATTTTTTCAAAGAACTTCATTTATTCACTAAACATATATTATATGCCATCTATATATGACTGAGTCTTAAAAAGGCAGTGGTCTTCCTAAAATAAACAAATCAACTGCAGAATAATAATAATTAATATTTATGCCATGTTTCCTCAGATCTTTACAAATAACAACCCTATGAAACAACTAGTATATATACTATTATACTCTAAGCTTAGAATGAGTGCAACTTGCACTTAAAGTCTATGTCTTACATTTAATTAGATGTGTTAATCTGGGCAAGAGGCTTAATTTTTATGCACTTCAGAGAATATTGTAGAATTATCTTTTCTTGAGTTATGATTGTTAGATAATACTCATGACCTCTGGGTGCCCCAGCAAATCTCTAAGACTAATGTGCAGAGAAGATGTCAACTTGTACCATTAGAGAGAGTTTCTTACACTCACTAAATCACAGGTCCAATCTCTCTTTCTACCTTCCATGTCCATACCCATTCCCATCCCATTCCCATTTAATATTACTGTTTTGTTACTTCCCCATTCCTATACATATCTGTGCTCTATTAAATTATAGACTGGTTATGACCTAAATGGATGGATCCAATTACCAAACCTATGCTAATAAAATTACAAATCCTTTATATAATTAGTATATAGATGAGGTTAGTGAGGTTAAATTACAGCTTAATATTCAAAACCAATTCAAACTCTTAAATCCCAACTCTAATTCCACAGCTATTTCTTATAATATTATTTTCAGTATTTAAGTATATTATAGTAAGTCTTTTAATAAGATGTCTTTAGTCTTCTGTTTATATATGTAATGTGTACATATATATGTATAAATACATATATATAATTAAAAGATCATTTCAAAGACTGCAGCTATTGTCAATTTTAAATTTTATATTGCCAAATTTAATTCTATAATTCATTTGAAGTTTCTTTAAAACTTTAATTATTATTCTGTTTTATCATTAAAGAAGTATAGTATAAAATATAGTATAAATAAAGTATAGTATAAAATATAAGTATAAAAAAGTATAAAGTTAAAAGTTTTAGAAACATTGAATTGGATTACAAATGTTTTAAATATGTGTGTATAGTTCATAATGTTATAATTTCAGGCTAATATCATTTACACAGATCATTATTCCCATGTATTATCTTACTCTTGCCTTCAATAATAAATCAAGTAACACTCTTTGAGTAAATATGTGCAAGTCACATATTGAGTGTTATGTTACTGAGAGTTCCTTAGGAAGAAATTTAGATAATTTATAAGAAATAAGTGTAGTATTTTTTAGCTAACATTATATTCTGTTTAATTCACTTTTGTGAATTGAAACTTTCAAGAATCTGTATGAGAAAAGCTTCTCTACTCAAAAAACTTTTATCCAGAATATATATATAAATAATAAAGGCAGAAAAACATAGGTGGAAATTTAAATGTTCTTATTCTTCAATTATGCTATGCACACTCAAATTAAACTGTTTCTGGTGTATATCAGACATTTTTATGGTGCTATTGAAAATTCCCAGAAAAAATGACAACTTGCTATGCGTTTATTAGTCTTTGGACTAAATTACTGCTGGAAAAGCTGGGCTTATTGTTTAAGTGATCATAATTTTGGTGATGGAAGAAATTGTAGAAGTCATCAAGTGTAACATTTTTTTACTTCATGGAAGAGGAGACTGAAACTCACAGAGAAGAAATTATTTATTTTGGAATTCAGAGGCAGTCTATGATAGAGCCAGAATTAAACTTCACATTCTCTGACTCTGAATCCAGTGATAATCATCCAAAAGCTTGCTTCCTCTTTAGTAAGGGTGGGTAGCAAGTAGGAAGGGAATGAGGAGGTGAGAATTATGAGGTGCCTTTGGCATGTTATTTCTTCCCTAATACTTCACAGGAACATTTCACTATATGCTTTTATAGATTTATGTAGTTGCTGGGAGTGGGGGAGATGGGTGGGAAATTTTCTCTGAATTTGTATAGTGATTTTCAAGCTTTTAAAAACATTTCTGAGTTTACTTATAAATCCAGGCTGACACCAGATGGTAACTCTTCATGCCTCTGACAAAGTTTACTGCTTTGCAGATTCCTTGTCATGCAATTTCCCTCAGTTTTTATTGTTGGTAAAAGCCTGAGCAGAAAAATGGAGTACATTATGGATCCAGTGCTTTTCTCCACAATCTTCAGATATTGTGGTTCTCAGTGATTTCTCTGTCTTCAGAGAGTGGTTTTAATTCCATCAGAGAAGGTTTTTGAGATCATGTTTCTTTGAAAGCATAGCACAGAGTAGAGAAGTACTGCTTTTCTTACTGTTAAGTCATTATTTCTGTTTTTTTTTAGGATTGTGGTTAAAATTCTTAGAGAGTCTCAAATAGCAGTGGTTACTCACAATCTGGCACTACTAGTTTTTACTTAAATTTGTATACTTTAATAAGGCTCACCTCTAGCCCAGAAAGGATTATAAAATCAGCATGATACAAATTAACAACTTCCAAGCAATGTTTTCTTCAGAGTCTCTTAGTCACAAAGCCTGTGGAGTTAGTGCTATAGGTCTAATTTCTTTCTATCTAAAAGATAAGCATTGAAAAAATAAAATTAGTAATAGCATAAACAAATAAAGCCTATGACAACGATCAAAGGATTATACTTCTTATTAATTGCCATCTGGATTCTCCACTTTTACTTCTCCCTATCTCAAATGACTGGCTTAGGGGACCAAAGAGGGAAAAAGGTTCAAGCTTTCAAAACAAGCTCCATCAAGCATTTTTAAGTATTTGCTAAGTACAGTGTCCGATATTCTGGAGATGCAGAAAATATATATATCCCAAACAAGGAGCTTACCTCTGATGAAGAAATATAGCATTTACACAGTAATAAATATAAGATCATCTGAGGAATGAAAGAAAAATAACAACTGGGGAGGACGAAGAATGGTGTTCCTTGGGAAGCAGGATATGAGATGAAACTTGAAGAAGCTAAGAATTAATTAGTTCATTTATTAAGAAAAAAACAAGTGCACCAGAGGATCATGGAACTCAAGATATAAGTAAATTCAAAGGCCTCTAATTCCAACTGTGTCCCTTTAAATATGAGGAAAATGAGACCCTGGGATACTGACTTGTCCATCATTACATAGATAGTAGGTATATCAAAAGTGATGTTTGAACTCACATCTTCTTATTCTGGGCAAGTAGGTGACACAGTAAATAATGCACCAATCCTAGAATCAGAGAGACCTAGCCTCAGACATTTACTAACTGTGTGATTCTAAACAAGTCATGTAATTATGTTTGCCTCAGTTTCCTCTTCTGTAAAATGATCTAGAGAAGGAAATGGCAAACTATCTCAGTATTTTTGTCAAGAAAATCCCTAGTGGAGTCATAAAGAATCAGATATGATTGAAATAACTAAAGCTTCTCCCTATATGATACCATTACCCTTCTATAAAAGAAAGAGATACATCATAATTTTAGAATAGGAAGAGACCTTAGAACTTAGTGCAGTCCTCATATTTTATTAATTTTATAAACTAATTAAATCTTATTGCTCTCTTCTGTCTCATATAATTTTAATGATCAGAGATTTATATGTAGTTAGTGAATACTTAATTTTGAACTATTAGCACAACCCATATGAAAGAATGCTATATATTAAACCAGAAGGCCGAGAGTTGCATCCAAACTCTTTTGCTCACTAAATATGTGACCTGTATCAGATTATTTAAAGTGTCTGACCAGGAACAAGAAGGTGGTAAAGTGAAATAGTACTGACTCCGGAGTTGGAAGGATCCGAGTTTAACTCCAGCCTCTGACACTTACTAGCTGTAAGACTATGGGCAAAACATGTAGACCTGATTGCCTTTTCCTCCTCACCCTCCCCAACAAAAAAGGAAATAAAGTCCCCAAAACTCTTGGTGTTAGACTATATGAACTTTCAAATCTGTATCAACTTCAAATTTGGTCATGTTAACATGGAACCAAAGAGAATTTTAGCTTTAGAAGGAATTTTTGCTTCAAGTCTCAGAAACCCAGAATTTGAGCTGAAAGCAATCCCAGCAGCTATCTATTCCATAGAGCAATAGACCAAAGGAATCATCACTATGATACTCTCCTGTTATGTGATTATCTAACCTCTGCTTGAAGCCCTCCAAGGGAGGCCGACTCATCACCTTTTGAAGCAGCTCATTGCTCTTTGTATGAATGGAATCATTAGGGCATTTTCCCTTACATCTAGAATAAATTGATCTCTTTACAACTTTCACCCACTGCTTGTGGTTCTGGTCCCCTGGGCCTAAACAATACAAATTATCCCTCTTATGTATAACAAATACTCAAAAGTATCTATTGCTTCCTCTCTGACTCTCTCCAACTCCCAAAACACCACAGTTAAAATGATCCTCATATGACAAGACCCCAAGATTCTTTATCATCATCCTTCCTCTCCTCTGAACACTCTTCAGTTTATGTGTCCTTTTAAACTGTGGTTTCTAGAATGAGGACTGACAAGGACAAAGAACAAGGGACTTTTTACACCATCATAACTCTCTACTTTTGTTTAAATCTAAAACATTCTGGACCAGTGGGAGAGCCAAATTAAGAGGCATTCAATCTTTCTTTCTTAAATTCTTCCAATAACAGCAACTTCTCTTCCAAAGCAACACATTCTATTGAGGTCTTCTCTACACTGAAATAGAATCTTCTTTCCTTTAACTTTGATGCATTCACTTCCACTTTACCCCAGTAGTTTCTTTCTTTTTCTGCATGATCATCCCTCATATGCTTAAAGACTGATTATGTGAGAGCACAATTTAATGTGTACCCCTTTAAGGACCTTTTTTTTCAAAGCTAATGTTGGTTTCTTTAACATTTATCATATGGAATAGTTTTTAATTCCCTTGCCCTCTTATGTGCCTTTGCATATCCTTCTATTGGCCAAAGTCCTATTCTAAATTCCTAAACTACAGATGAACACAGTCTTCCTGTTGTGCCCTTACTATTGCAGAGGATATATTCCTCATTCTCTCCACATACCTGATTTGAGGCTCTATATTTCTATTCATGTCTTTTGAAATGGAGTTAGGTTTTCTAGTAGTCATATGATATAAAAGGTTCTAATATAAAATAGGACATAAGATAAAATGACAGATAACTAGTGGAATATATTTCATTTTTTAATAGTCAAATTTATTCATTTATGTAGAAATGACTTTGGAGAAGCATAAAGACTGACAGTTTTGGCTTCTGCTTATAAAAATAAGATGTTTTGACTAGATTAGTTTAAGTTTTCAATTATGTTGTCAACTTTTTAGAGCTTACTTTAATGGCAAGAACCATGCTATGGATGACCTGGGAAAGTAAATAAAAATGACAGATACTTGGCTTTGAGGGAATTTTCAAATGTTCTCTCTATAACTTGTTGCATTGAACTTTTATAGGCAAACTTCTAACATCAATTTGAAACAGTAAAGTAAGAAAGTGGAAGACCATCTGGGGAGAAAGTGGACAGCTGCCCAACCATTAATAATTTATTTTTCTAATTTTAAAAGCATTTTTATTGAAAGTTTTGAGTTCCAAATTCTAGCCCTCCCTGCCTCATTCCTCTCTCCCCTCTCCCCTCCAAGATGGTAAGTAATAAGATATGTTATACATATGTAAATTTGTAAAACATTTCCATATTAGTCATTTTGTAAAAGAAAACTAGAATAAAAGAAAAACAAAAGTGAAAAATAGCATACCTTAGTCTGTATTTAATCATATCACCTCTTTCCCTGGAGGTATATAGTATGCTTCATCTTTAGTCCTTTGAGATTGTCTTAGATCATTGTATTCCTGAATTCATTCACAATTTATTGAGCAATATTATTATTTCTATGTATAACATTCTCCTATTTATTTCACTATGCATCACTTCATGTAAATATTTCCAGGTTTTTCTGAAATCATCCTGTTTACCATTTCTTATAGCACAATAATAGTCTGTTATAATCACACACCACAGCTCGTGTAGTCACTCCTTAGTTGATGGGCATCCCTTTGATTTCTAGTTCTTAGCTACCACAAAAAGAATTGCTATAAATATTTTTTGTACAAATAGGTCCTTTACCATTTTTTTCATGTCTTTAGGAAATAGACTTGTCTGTGATATTGTTGGATCAAAGGGACTGTTTTACAGCCTTTTGGACAAAGTTCCAATCTGGTTTCCTGAATGGTTGAATCAGTTCACAACTCCATCAGCAATATGTAATGCCCCCTCCAATATATAATTTTTTTTTGTTCTACTAGAAACTCCTTCGATAAGTGTGACCAACTATTAGTTCTTGCTTAACTCTTCCTGATGTCCAATGTATGCAGGACATAGTTCATAATTCTTCTCAGACTATTGTATAGCTCCCATTCTATGTGTATGTTTTCCATTAATGCATGCACATACTAATGTTTCCTAATGTTTCTCTTTCCCAGTTTTTTTGCTCTAAGGGAAGAACATAACATTATTAAATTGTTTTCCTTCAGTTTAATTTAAAATGAGTTTACTGATATTTCAGCCAAGCTTGAGGGGAGGCTTTAACTCTGGAACAATTAAGAAACTACAAGGCAAGTAAAAAAGTGAAAAAAGCCTTGGGTTTAATTCAAGTCTCAGTTATGCAACTTATTATAGTGTGACCTTCCATTAAGTTATGTTCCTCTCTGTTTCACTTTCCTCCCCTACTAAATTTGGCATTGGGAAGTGATGATTCCTCAGGTCGCTGGGAGCTCTGGCATTCTCCAGTTGTACTTTATAGGCAATTATTAGGTATATGTTGAGGAAATTAATAGTTGAGGAATTTTAACAAAAAAGAGAATTTAAGCTTAGAATGAAGAGTTCTGTAAGGGAAGAGCTAATGTATACTCCATAAGCATTCATACTCCTGCTATGAGAAAAGCACTTCAGCCTCATCAGGCGTTAATTTTTAATAGTTATATAGAAAGTGATGGCTTGCATTTACTTGGTGCTTTATGGTTGACAAAAGACTTTGAAATCCATTATATCTCACTTGAATTTCACAACAACCTTCTAAGAGAGAGAGAACAGGTATTATCATCATGCTCATTTGAGACTGAAGGCGACTGAGGGGCAAGGAAGTGAAATGATTTTTATAAGTTTTCATAACCAGAAAGTGGCAACCTTGGGATTCAAACCCAAATTGTCTCACTACAAGTTGAAGGTGCTCTTAGATGCATCCCATCTGATTTTCTGATTTACACTGTGGGTTGAAAATAAGTTTTTTTTTTTTTTTTAAGGGACAGAGTAGATTTGAATCATACCATATCCATCTCTGAGCCTTTAACCCATAGTGGGGAAAGTGGAGGGAGGAAAGAGTATTTAGTTATTAGGTGAATGTGAGGGTATGATGACGTCCATAGGAGTATAGCCAGATAGAAAATGAATTTAGAAGTAGTTCCTTGATGTCCACCTTCCAAACTTTCTTATCAGAGAAAGGAATATGGAGTGTTCAGGGAAGACTAGCATCTGTAGTATGAGGGCTTCTGATTCCCTTTCGTAAGTGCTCATCTACCTTTGGTGTCTACCTTGCACTCGACTTTCATTTATGATTCCAAATCATGATAGTGTATTTAATGTCCATATCCTTTTAAAGTTATGAGAGAAACTGACAGACCTCTTTAAAAGGAAGAATGAGCAACAACCCGAAGGAGGCAGGGAACCTGAGGAAGTGTGATGTTCAGAGTTAATGTCATATTGCAGAAAGATGAGTTTCCAGAGACAATGATGAAGTACAGAGCTCATTCTATTCAAAGCAGTTGCTTAATAAATAATTTAAAAGACTATTAAAATTTAAAACAAATAATAACTTAGATATTTATTCATTACTGTTAGTCAAATAAGAGACAAAAAAAAAAGCATTGATAAATGATGTATGTATGCATGTATGTATTAGTGTGTTTTAGAGTCTAGACCTATTGTACCCTCAGTGTAGTGTTCATAAATGCCCAGAACTATTTTTCTTAGCTTAGTTTCTTTACAGAAGGCTCTGAAGTATGTGCTTGTGATAAACTGCTTTTTGGATAGCCTGCTGTTGTTCATCTGGGCTGTAGGCATTAAAAAAAAAGTAATCATCTATTATCACTGCCCTTTAAATCACCAATTAGTCTAGTAATTTAGAAACAGACCTTCCTGCCCCAGGAAATACATTTTCTGTTTTTATTTTCAAGTGACAAATTATACAAAACCTTACAAATTCCCAAATACGTTTTTCTGATGAATTCTGAAGTTTTGAATGTATTTATGTATGAGGTCAAGTTATTATTTATAGAACAAAAATGTTTTTAACATTCAATTATTTTTTATCTTTTATCTTTTTATTTATTTTGGTGCTAAAATCTACTTCCTGGAGGTAAAGGCTGAAGATTACTCTTGATATCAGCATTTATTTAATTTCCCCAAGTTTCTGCCTTTTTTTCACCTCATCTGTAAGATATAAGTAATATTATGATAGCTATACAATTTGGTTTTGTATTGTTTGTTATATCTTTAGAGGACATAATTGAGATAATTACCATTGCTATTATGGCTCAGAGATATGCATTTAAATGTTGGACACATGTAAACTAATGTTCAGAGGGCCTGGCAATCAGAAGACCAGACCTATAGCTTTAGCTCTGCCTCAGAAACATTGCATGAAGATGAGCAAATCACTTTTCCTCTCTGAGATTCTATTTCCCAATACATCAATTGAATTAATGGCATAAATCCTTCAAATTACAGAATATCAGAGTTGGAAAGGACCTCAATGGCCCTTTTGTCCCACACAAAACTAGATAAGAATCTTTTTTTTTTTTAATAATAATATATATAATGATCAATAGCCATTGTTTAATGATTTACCTAGGGATGGAGTGGGGGGAGGTAGAAATCTGTTTTGTTTACATTTGTTTCAAATACTTTTATTCAATGGAATTTTTTTTCTTACATCAAGTTTAAAGATGTCTCTAAAGAAAATTCCTACAATCCTCTACTTCCTCCTTAATACAGAATAAATGAAGCTGTTGCAAAGAGTTTCCTAGGTCATTCTATGCCTTGGTCATAGAAAGATTAATGATGACATCTTTTTTTCAGATCAGTCTTAAATCAAGTTTCTCATATCCTCTGGTCCTAAGAGCGAGATGTTGAAAGTTTCCAATTAGGTAATGACAAATCACATATCTATCTGCATAAATTCTCCTTGTGTTTTCATTTGGAAGAAAGCACCCTGTAGACTTTAAGACTGTTCAGAAATGAATTGTTATTGCCAGATTCCTTTCCACTCCTTACTGAAATTGTGGTGTGGAATATGCCGGAGGCGAGACCATTAATAGTAGTTGAAAGTGAGCTTTTGTTAAGTGACTCTGGGACCCTTCCTGTGAAATGCACACTATATAAATGGAGGTTAGAGTTATGTTCTCATTTAGCCGACAAGGACCAGGGGAATTTTGGAATGTATTCTTAATTGGGTAACATGTATACAGGGTTTTTTAAGATTGAAAGAGCCCTTCAGACCACATCTGGGTTATTGTGTTCAATTCTGAGTACCATATTTTAGAATTATCAATTTAGAAACATCAATAAGCTGTAACATGCTCAAAACAAAATGATTAGGTCAGAATGGAGTTGGAGACAATGTCACAAAAGTATCTGTAAAAAAAAAACAAAACAATAACAACTACAAAAAAACTGGGATTATTTAAACTGAGAGAAAAAAGACTTAAAAAGGTGTCATGAGATCTGTTTCCAACTATTTAATGGAGAGAGGTTTTTTTTTTTTGTTTTTTTGGCAGAGGCAGGAGCATTGAATGGACATTTTGGGGAAAGAGTTTGCATCTCTATCCTAAGGAAGAACTTTTTAACAATCAATAATAACTCAACATTTAGTAAGCATCTATTATGTACCAGTTACTTTGCTTAGTGGTGGGTAATACAAAAAAGATGCAAAAGACAGTCCCTTCCTTGAAGGAGCTTATAATTTAATGGGAGTACTTAAAAGTAGTATGAGCTGGTTTAGGAGTTATTGAATTCCCTACCACTATAGATCCTATAAATAGTATTGGAATGATCATTTATTGGTAATGTTATAGAACAGAGATTTGTTCTGGTTTGGCTTGGACTTGATGCCTTCTAAGGCTCTTTGCAGCACAGATTCAGTATATTTTGTAAGCAACATATTAGGTTATGCATCCTAGAAATATTAGATTCTATGGGAATCAATCCAAAGATTTAAGACTTCATACTTTCCATAACAGATAACCTCTTCTGGGAAAATTCATTTATATCTATGAATCCTTTTTGAAAGTGAATTGACACTATTACCACTCATATGAAAGAGTGTTCCAAATCATTTTTGATCAGAGAAATGCAAATTAAGACAACTCTGAGATACCACTACACACCTGTCAGATTGGCTAAGATGACAGGTAAAAATAATGATGAATGTTGGAGGGGATGCAGGAAAACTGGGACACTGATGCATAGTTGGTAGAGTTGCAAATGAATCCAACCATTCTGGAGAGCAATCTAGAATTATGCCCCAAAAGTTATCAAACTGTGCATACTCTTTGATCCAGCAGTGTTACTTCTGGGCTTATACCCCAAAGAGATACTAAAGAAGGGAAGGGGACCTGTATGTGCCAAGATGTTTGTGGCAGCCCTGTTTGTAGTGGCTAGAAACTGGAAATTGAATGGATTCCCATCAATTGGAGAATGGCTGGGTAAATTGTGGTATATGAATGTTATGGAATATTATTATTCTGTAAGAAATGACCAGCAGAATGAATACAGAGAGGCTTGGAGAGACTTACATGAACTGATGCTGAGTGAAGTGAGCCAAACCAGGAGGTCATTATACACTTCAACAACAATACTGCATGAGGATGTATTCTGATGGAAGTGGACTTCATTGACAGAGAGCCTAACTCAGTTTCAATTGATCAATGATGGACAGAAGCAGCTACACCCAAAGAAAGAACACTGGGAAATGAATGTAAACTATTTGCATTTTTGTTTTTCTTCCTGGGTCACTTCTATTTTCTGAATCCGATTCTCCCTGTGCAACAAGAGAACTGTTCGGTTCTGCATACATATATTGTATCTAGGATATACTGCAACATATTTAACATATATAGGACTGCTTGCCATCTGGGGGATGGGGTGGAGGGAGGGAGGGGAAAAATCGGAACAGAAGTGAGTGCAAGGAATAATGTTGTAAAAAATTACCTTGGCATGGGTTCTGTCAATAAAAAAGTTATTATAAAAAAGAAAGTGAATTGACAATTCTCTTAAGATCAATGAGAATGCTAGCCCCCAAATCTTAAAGGCCTAAAGTTCAATCTGGTCACAAACACTAGCTGTATAAGTCTGGACAAGTCACTTGACTTCTGTTTTTCTCAATTTCCCCAATTGTAAAATAAGGGTAGTAATAGAATCTACTTCCTAGGGTTGTTGTAAGGATTAAATGCCAAAATAATTTGTAAGGCGCTTAGTACAGTGGCTGTTATATAGTAAATTCAAAGTTAAATAACTTTTATTATTGGAATTTATCTCAAATGAAACTTGGCCCAGGTCCTCTAGCTAATGCATGTCTCTCAGCATAGGGTAAATAAATTGATGGCTAACATTTGAAAATAGGGTCTGGCTCATGGGAGTGAAAGAACAAATCCATCTTCCTTCCAAAAGTTTGAACCCAAGACTTTAGGATTAACAGCCTGATGCCCAATAATAATAATAATAATCTTATAATAACCAATAATAATCAAAACATTGTATATGATATAGTAGATAAGAGTATTGGATTTTGAATCAGGAAGAACTGAGTTCAACTCCTTCCTTAAATAATTAACTATGGTAAATGTACTTTTTTTTTTCACTCTCAATTTTTTTAATCTGTAAAATGTGGGTAATAATATTTGTTTTCCATATTTTATTTAGCTTGACTTTATTTTCAGTATTTATTCAATACATATATTTAATGAAAATATCTTAGGTATAGAGAAGTTTATTACCTGCTTGGAATGGAAAGGGACAGGACATGATTTTTTTTTGCTACTGATTTGGAGTAATTGTGGAAGCCTAATTAGATTTAAGCAGCCTTTGAGTTTTGAAAGGGAAGAAACATTCAAGAAAACATAAACATTTCTGCTTCCACTGGAAAGAAAAAAATACGATTCTAAACAATTAATCATGTAATCTTTAAGCCAGACAGAACTCCCCCCAAAAAGGAAGAAATGACCTACCCCACTCAAATATATACTATACAGCAGATCAATATAAAAAGATTTTTTAAACTGTTCTATATACTTATCTCCAAACCACTTAATCTGATCACTGCATTTTTATTATAGTGTCTATCTCAAGTGAAAGTTATTATAGAAGCTAATCAAAGTGAGGGGAAAGAGATCTGCAAGTAAATGAAACTAATATATGAGAGAGTTGGATATGTAGGGAAAAGGATAAAATTAAGCCATGATTATTGATTAAGCACAGCTAGCCTTAGAGTAAAAATTGATAAGATAAAGTCAAAAATTTATTGAAAAAAATTGGAAAATGAGAAAGTTAATTGACTTCCATGGTAGCTTACTTAATAAGATACCTTTTAAATAAAATCCAAGAAAATGAAATTACAATAGGAAGGGAAAGAAAGGTGAAGGGATTAAAGATTTCTACATCACCTACTATGCCCCAAGAACTATGTTAAGAAGTTTACAAAAAATCTCATTTGATCCTCAAAACAACTCTGAAAAGTAATTACTATTATTATCCTCTCTTTATAGTTGAAGAAATCCACTCAAGTAGAGGTAAGTGGCTTGCTTAAGGTCCCACAGTAATTAAGTATCTGAGACTGAATTTGAATTCCAGTTTTCCTGACTTTAGGCTCAGCATTTTTATCAAGTCTCAGATAAAATAGTAGTCTCTTCCTTTATTCAAAAAGCCTCACTTTCCAAAAGATCTTCCTATCAGATAATATTTTCTTTATACAGGTCTACTCATTTTTAAAATTACTCTGTTTATAATGTAGCAGATTAGATAACTATACTTTTCATTTATTAAATCAATTTATTAAATACATATCACCAGATATGTATTTATAATACATATAATTATAAATATACATTTATAATTCATTAGGCAATAGGTATACAAATAATTTAAAAGCAAGATAGCTTCTGTTCTTGAGCAGCTTACATTTCACTATGGGGGAAGGAAAGAGAAAGACAACATGTTCACTGATAAATATCATGTATTTTTAAAATGTACAAGGTGATTTTAAAGAAGTAAGTCCTAAGAACCAAATCAGAAAAGGATTCTTGAAGGAGACAGGGTTGAAACTTGAAGAGTGCTAAGTGTTCCAACATGTGAAAATTGTGAAGAAAGAGAAATTTAGCCACGGGGAATAGCCCATGAAAAAACACAGATCAGTGATATGGAATGTCTTCTACAGGAAACTTTACTGGTGTGTACAGTGAATGATGGGGATGATGCTTAATTATACTGGAAGACACGCTTTTTTCTAGATTGTGAGGTGTGTTAAGTTCCAAATGAGGTGTTTATATTCAATTCTAGAATTGATATCAATTTTATATGTGTGTGGAAGATGGATGAGTAGAGGAAAGACTGAATGCAAGGAAACTAAGGAGGAAGCTCTTGCAATCATCCAGGACAGAGGAGGAATGATGACTGTGATGAGATTAGATTCAGGGAACCAAAATGATGAGATTAGGGATCCTGGTGGTCTGGGAGTTAAATGATGAGGTTAGTGGCATTTTCTCTTCTCTGAAGTGTGAAGGTTAAGTTTTCTCAGCGCTAAAAGTTCTATTAAAATATTTTCTGAGAGTTTATAGTTCAATTTTTAGTGTACTATACCATATTTCTTTGTAAGCAGTCAAATTATTTTATAAAAGAATACTAATAGAAGTGATTCCTTTTAGAAAAGTAGACTTGGTCACAGATATTTTTATATCCTTCATTTAGGGTAGGTTTGTTAGATGTAAGTAAAAATAGTGTTCCCAAAAGGTCTCATATTAGGTTTTTGTTGTCATTATATTGTCATTTCTCCCAAATTTTGAATCTTGTTATTTAAAGGAATATTTACTTTCAGACACCTGTGCCCTAGGTCATAAATAAAAATCACTTGCTAACAATCACCACTGAGCCCCCCAAAATGACATTTTCTGCATATTTGCAGTCTTTTCACTCTGGAAATAGCATAAAATCGAGGCAGACCAAGCGTTTCATGAAGCAGACTGGCTTCATGAATTTTTGTTGCATTGCTTTCCAACTAGTTTTGATGAGAATTCTCAACCAAGAATAGTATGAATGGATTGTAAAAGTTGCAGAAATGGCATCTGAATTGTCTGTAAAATTAAAACTTTTTTTTAAATAAGAAGAAAATTATAATTCAAGATTTTAGATTGAGCTAATGAACTAATGCTCAGAGAAATTAGTGAACATTTTCCAAAAATTATCAAAGACATCTATTAGAAATGAATATTTCTGTTTTGGAAGCAGGAAGCATAGGGAAAAAGTCTGGCCATAGAGCCAGGCCTACCTGGGTGTAAGTCCTGCCTGTGGCATCTCATATGTGTTAATTCAGGTTTTTTTTTGTTTTTGTTTTTGTTTTTTGTTTTTGCTGAGGCACTTGGGGTTAAGTGGCTTTCCCAGGTTCACACTGCTAGGAGGTGTTAAGCATCTGAGGCTAGATTTGAACTCAGGTCCTCCTGACTTCAGAGCTGGTGCTCTAGCCACCTAGCTGCTCCTATTCAGTTTTATTACCAACACTTTGTGACCATATTTAGAGTTTTCTTGTCAGAGGTACTGGCTTGTTTGCTATTTCCTTCTTAGGTTCTTTATATACATGAAGAAACAGAGGCAAATGGGGTTAAGTGACTTGCTTAGCATCACATAGCTCTTAAGTTTCTGAGACTTGATTTGAACTTATGTCTTTATATTTTTTAAAACATTATTTTAAAAAATTCATTTTTGGGGTGCAGCTAGTTGGTGCAGTGAGCAAAGCACCAGGCCTGAAGTCAGGAGGCCCTAACTTCAAATTTGGCTTCAGACACTTAACACTTCCTAGTTATGTGATCCTGGGCAAGTCACTTACCCCCAGTTGCCTCAGTTAAAAAAAATCATTTTAACAAATTTTTTTCTATTTACAAATTGTTTCACTGTTTTTAATCTATGTCTGTCTTTCTATCTAAATCCCTATTTCCTTCTCACTGAAAAATAGAAACAAGAACAAAAACAAAACCCTTGAACCAAATATACAATCAAGCTAAACAAACTCCCATATAGGTCAAGTACAAAAGAAATATACCATATTTTACCCTCAAGCCCATCAATTTTCTGTCAGGAAAAAGATAGTGTATCAAGAATTCTTTAATAGTTAAATATACCTACTTTTTTTTCTCTTTTAGTAATTGTATGATATAAATTTTATATTAACTCCTAGTACTTTATTGAAGCTTATGGATGTTTATGATATTATTTAAATCTAATTTCTGCTCAAATGCTTTCCACTTTTCCTTAGAGTTTTTACATAAGTCTTTTCCAAACCCTATTATAAGGAGGAATAACATGGAATAGAGCGGAACATGATTCACTTTTCTATCAATAGCTACTAATTGGAACAATAGTTTCTAGGTTTCTGAGAAAATGCATATGTGGTAGTGAGGGTTTCTTTCTTCCTTTTCTTTTTCTTTTTCTTTTTAAACCATTAATGCTCTAGCATTCTTTGTTTCTTTCAATTATAAAATATGTGATTGAAAGTTACTTACTACTCTATAACTTGCAGAGTTCCCATTTTAGCCTCTATTCTGAGAATGTTTTTTTTTTTCCTTTTTTCTTTTTTTCTCTGGTTCTTCCAATTTCATAGTTTGGGAGGAAAAAAATACAGATTCAGAGTTTCTAAGGACCTTTCCTCAATGGTATAATTCAATTGTCCTCTTATCATCAGAAATGACATCTCTGCAATATTTATTGTCTCCTTCCTCACTTGGTTTTCCTGATAAATTTTTTTTTCTTCTCTGTCACACTAAAACAGAGTCAGAGGGCAGTAAAGTTACTATTGGCAATAAATCAGAAGATTTTGTTTTGGTTTGGATTGGTTTTCATTGTTACAGCATTAGATTTTCAAGGAGCTCCAGGCGAGACATAGATATATAAGAAATACACATCGACCCCATTCCTGGTTTTTCTGGGTGGTATATAGGTTTTATCCTTATGTTTGTGTTGCTGGCATTTAAGTGAGACAAAGCTATAGAGGTAGAGTCAGACATGTGGTAGGGGAAAACAAGGAGAATGAAGAGAAAAGCTAAAGGTTAAAGAGAAGGACAACAGTGTGAGCTTAATAGCACAGTCATTTTCTCTGAGAAGACACTATGGCTGTCTTTAAACATTTGAAATTCTGTTGTCTGGAAGAAGGATGAGAATATTCTGTTTGGCTAAACTGGGAAAAATTAGGGTTAAAACAAAGAAGTTAGTGAATGGAAGATTCAGGATCCCATTAAGCTGGGAGGAGGTGGGAGAAGGGGCAGGAACTTCTAAAGGATTGTTTGTCCTTTGTTCTTGAAGAGGTCCATGCCATCAGGGAGGGGATGCCATGACATGCAAGTGAATTGGATTTGAGTGAGGGAGGGCTGGACAAGGCCACCTGCCTCACTTTCCCCTCCAAAGTCATCTGGATCCAATGGCCAGATATAGATTAAGATGACCTGATAAAATGGGAGACCAGGCCTTTTAAAGCCTGAGGCTGCACCCACTCAGGAACTGGGACTAGGGAGCAATTAAGGCAAAGAATCTCCTCTTTCACCTAGTCCAAAAAAAAAATTAAATAAATAAATGAATAAGTCTGGGAGGAGAAGACCCTCAGGGTCAAAGCAGAAATGATTACTATTTTCATTCAGTCTGAGTCAATCAATGACCAAATAGACTTGACCTAGTACTATTGGCAGCAAATGAGAATCACCTTGTTTTTGGTTATTTTTAGGTCTTCAATCAAAGGCAGTTCATTAATTTTTTTGAAGGTTTCCTAACTAAGGTTTGTTTGAGTGTGACTAGATGGTCCTTGGGCTGCAAGTCATATGTAAAACTCCCCAATTCTGCATGCAGCAGAACCAAATTAAAATGTTACTGGGAAATGTTTAACAAATAAAAATCACTTTCAATAAAGATAATATTAATTTCTGGTTTTCGAAGTCAATATCTGACCTGCAGCATCCATTGCTGTTTGAGTTTGATACTACTAGACTATCTGGATTTGCTTACAAATCTTTTCAGTTACATGGGGGAGCTACTGTTTGTCCTATAAACTAGGTTGGGAAAAGTGTCTTTATATCCCAACATGAAATTAGACAAAGCAATTCTAGTAGTTTAAAGGAGGAAATTTAATTTAATGGACCTTTTTACAGAATTCTGAGACTGCCAAAGTTAACAAAACTTAAGTACCCGACTTATGTCCAGTATAAATGCTGGACTTTGATTGCCATAGAAAACTTCTACCAATGTTGGTATCTCAGCAACTTGTAGTCTTCAATAGCTGCGTAGAGCATGTGAGGCTAAGTGAATTTCAAGAGTCCCGCTGTATATGCCAAAGGTGAGACTTGAACTTGAATGGGTCTTATACAGCTCAAAGGCCATTTTGATACATGAAGGGCAGCTAGGTGTCCCAGTGCATAGAGTGTTGGATATGGAGTCAGGAAGACTCATTTTCTTGTGTTCAAATCTGGCTTAGACACTTACTAGGGGTATAACCCTCAACAACTAAATTCTGTTTTCCTCAGTTTCCTCATCTATAAAATGAGCTGGAGAAGGAAAATCACAAACCAATCCAGTATCTCTGTGAAGAAAAATCCAAATGCAATAAAAAATAATTAAACAAAACTAAAAAACACCTTAACAACATTTGTATATGAAGCCATGCTGCCTTTGATATGTAATTAAAATCTCCCTGAATTTTTCCTCCTCTTTTCCTTCAGTGATAATCAATTATTGAAAATAAATGGTCATAAAAAGCTCTTGAAGAGAAATAGTATTGTTTAGTGAATAGAGCATATGTCTTGGAGTCAGAATGATCTGGGTTCTAGCCTCTTGATAAATACTTAGCTGTATGATTCAAAGAAAATAACTTAACCTCTCAGTACCTAGGCAGTTTTCTAATATGATAAGTTTCAGGAAAAGGTCTTCAGAAAGTTCCTTACTTAGTAAACTCTTACAGTGCTACAATCATAGATATTGTTTTTTAAAAAAGACTATTGAAAGAAAAGAAATAAGAATAAGGAATTTATGGCTAGACAAGACTCTCCCTCTCCTGCAAGTGTATACTTTCTGGATTATGTGTAAAAAGAAAACAAAGAGAAGAAACTATGAATTAGTGTAAAGTTGCTGGTTTTGAATTCATGCAGGCATAATAGATTAAGTCCTTAGAGAATTGTTAGAAAGAGGAAGAAGTTAGGAATTAAATACTAGTCCCAAACAACTCTTTGCTTGGGAACCTTGCAAGACCTGTTTTTTTTCTCTTAGAAGCATCATCTTGATGATGTTATTATGTTGTTCAAGTCAACTTGCTTCTCTATATTATTAAAACAGTAGAATAATATAATTGTCTATTTTAGTTCATCTTTGTAATAGATATCTAGAAATATAGTTATTTGTATTGGTAGGAGAATGTAGCCAATTTTTAGCTGGTAAAATATTTAATATGTAAATTTAAAAGCAAAAGTTACATATTCCTCAATATTCTATAATCTCCATGTTTATTTTAATTCTATTGTCAATTGCCACATACTTAATTTTTACCTGAATCTTCTTAGAATATTATTATTTAGACAAATGAGTGTTAACCTTAAGCTCTATTGAGAAATTACATTTATCAAAAAGTCAAATAGCTGCTCTGTTGGCCCAGATTTTCTGATCTGCTGTCAGTCTTTAAACTCACCATTACATTTACAATATGGTATAAATTTGTTTGCTGAGTCATATATTTAATATCCTTACCAATACTATGCAATATATAATAATAACTGCTTGTTTTGTAAATCATAAGTTTAGAGCTGGAAAGAATGTTAGAGATCATCTAATCCAATCCTTTCATTTTACACATGAGGAAACTGCGGCCCAAAGAAGTTAAGTGGCTTATCTCAGTTTAAAAACTATGACATAGCAGGACCAGAATTCTAATCCCAGACTTCTACCATCATATCTGGTCATAGATGAGGACACTAAAGTTCAAAAAGGACTTTTCCAAGTTGACATAAGATACTAGTAATAAGACTGGAACTAAAACCTAAATTTCCCAACTCCCATTCCAGTATTCTTTGCGCTGTTCTGTGCTAAAAATATTCACTATTTTTTTTTCTTGATATCTTGGTGAATAAAATCAATAAACATTTATTAAGTACCTACCAAGGAAGTACACTCAATTTTGGAATACAAAAGAGGAAAAAAATGACAAAATCTATGACTTTAGGGAAATTTCTAGTTTGCTTGTTTGTTGTTTTTAACAGTAGGTCTAAGGTGCAAAAGTTATAATTCAAAAGAGAGTATAAAAAGTCTTTAGGCAAAAAATGCTGTCTACCATGATTAGAATATAAGCTCCATGAGAGAAGGAACTGTTTTCTTTGTTTTATGTTTAACATTTGTTTCTCTAATGCTGCACAGTGCCTGGCATGGAATAAAAGTTAATAAATACTTTTAAAATTTATTTGTTCAATGATCCATCCATGGATTGTGAGATCTCTGTCAGTTGGTGGGGGAGAGGAAAGGTTACATAGAGAAAAAGAAATTTAAATTTGATCTGAAGAAAAAGAAGGATTTTAATAAGTGAAAATAGATAGGCATTAAATAATAATCATATAAACAATGATAGAGAGTGGCCAAGGGGGGGGATAAATTTGTCAGCCTTAAAATGTGAGATATGGCTTAAAATAGTAGTTCCAAATTATAGATGGTCTTGAATGTTGTCTAAAGAAGTTTTTAATTTTTAACATCAGTTTATACTTGGTAGATAATGGTAACTTACCTGTGGTATTATGAGTGAATGATAAGAATTCTTATTAATATGATTACAAAGTTCAATATGATTTTCTAGGCAATTATATTTATTTTTTTCATAAAGGCAAAGTCCTAGTCCTACTGAAACTTGATAGTGTGGCTTTGACCTTGGGTTCTCATGGCCAAAATCAATGGAGCATAAAATATGGAAGTTCTACTAAAATAGGAGAAATTATAATAGTATGTAGAAGTATCCTTACTGATAAATGACCAGTCCAACTAAACATGCATATAGTGGTAAACATTATGACTAGGGTGACTATTGGTGATAAATTCTTTGGCCATGGCAAGCTATCAAATAAAATGTGTGTGTGTGTGTGTGTGTGTGTGTGTGTGTGTGTGTGTGTGTGTGTGTGTGTGTGTGTGTGTGTGTGTGTGTGTGTGTGTGTGTCTAAGGGGATCTCAATTCTGTGATAATATAGTGCAGAGTACGGAGCAGAGGATCCTGAGAACCACACTGCTCTTAGACCATCTGTAAATATTGATTCAACTTTTGATAGTCTAAATGTGAAAGATGTGTTCAATGATGAATGAATTCACATGCTACTGAAGGAACTGAACCACATCAATATTGACATTCTCACTGTAAATGAAACCAGAAGAAATAAAGAACCTGCAACTAAATGAAAGGGCATTTCCCTAGTTCTCCTTGAGAGGTGAAGAAAAGAGTTCATGGAATTAAAGATTTAGAGCTTAGAGGAAACTTGGGAACCATCTAGTTCAATATTCTCATTTTGTATTTAAAGTCACTGAGGTTCCAAGACATTAAATTACTTATTCAAGACCATCGGAGTAGTAAATGATAGGCAGAGTTTGAAATCTGCTCTCTGACACCAAAACTAGCTTTCTGTCACATACCTAAATACAACAAAAACTATTATTTCATGAGATGCAGTATAAGGAAAAAGACTGCTATGAATAGAATGGAGTTTATGTAATCAAAGAGAAAACATATATTTGTGCAAGTCACTGCCCAAGACAATGGATACAACAAAATAAAAAAGAAACATTTCCTGTCCTCAAGGGTCTTACAGTCTATTGGGGGAGATAATATGTATATTAATAAGTATAGAGAAATACAAAATATCTAACTGAAGAAGCTGGGGGTAGTGAGAACATTTTTCATAGAAAAAGGAAAGACAAACAGATAGACAGACAGAGACAGAAAGAGATAGACACACAGAGACAGAGACAGAGAATAAAGAGAAAGAAAGAGGGAGAGAGAGAAGAAGAAGACAGAGACAGAAATAGAGGGAGAGACAAAAACACAGAGAGAGGGATATGTTGGAATCTTTACAAACTGCTAACTCATTAGAGTTGATAGATTATTGATCTGATCTTACAAGAAGATGTTTTGGGCCAGAATCTGAAACAAGATACTAAGTAGAACTAATTGATACAATGCTTGTGTTCACACCTTTACTCACTGGAGTTCACACGTTTGGGAAATTTCAGGGTTTAGTATGAGATATCTGAATTCACACCTCCCTTGAAGCTCTTAGGGCCAGAGAGCCCTATGGGAGAAAACCCATAATCCCTCTCTCTCGTATCACATAATTCTTCTCTCTTGTATAAAAGAAACAGACAGAGGTTCTCAGACAGATTTCAGCGGAATCACATGAAGAGTGGAGCTGGATTGAAGGCTGAAGAAAGCAGAGGCAGAAGCAAAGGACAAAGTGGCAAGAGCTTTTGGAATCAAGGAGAGAGATAGGCCTCTAAGAATCCAACTATTAGGCCCAAGGAAAGAGACAAGACTTGGAAGGAGAAATAAACATTTGTATTTTTACCAGCTGGCTACATTTGGGGTAATTATTGATCTGAACTGATACTAAGGCTGCCTCCAGAAAACCTCCCCCGAGAAACCTGCTCTCCCCCAGAGAGAACCATCATTATTATATATTTTAAAGAAGAAAAAAGAACACCACAGGGATAGACAAAGACAGACAGACATAGAAAGAGACAGAGAGAACAGAAACAGAGAGAGATGGAGAGTTAGAGAAAAATAGGAAAGAGAAAGGGAGAGAAGAGAGAGGAAGAGAGAGAATGTGGGAGAAAGAAATGAGATGAGATAAGAAGGAAATTAATTTTGTTCAGTTATTTTAATTGTGCCTGACTCTTTATTAAAATCGTTTGCCATTCCTTCTCCAGTTTATTTTGCAGAAACTAAGGTAAATAGAGTTAAATGACTTGCTCAGGATTATATAGATAGTAAATGTCTGAAGCAAGATTTGAACTCATGCAGGTGAGTCTTCCCAACTTTAGACTTAGTGCTCCATCTACTGAGTCACCACTAATATAGAAGAAATGTTAAATTTGACTTCAGGGTCACAAGTCAATTTGTCTCAACTGAATGATACAGGAAGACAAGAAATGCCTAATAATGTTTGGAAAGATATATTTGGGCTAGTTTGTGAAGAGATTTCAACATCATGCTAGTTAACCAATATTACAGTCTAAAGATAAGAGGCCAAATTGAGCTTATTGAGGAAAAGAATGACAGGGCTATAGCTGTGCTGTAGGAAAACTATCATAGAAACTCCATAGAAAATAAATTGGAGAGAGAAAAATTTCAGAGTAGGAGGCTAAGTGAAAGACTATTTCAGTGATCCAGTGATTTGGATGAAATTTAGTATGTAAATCGAGGAAAAGGGCCAATTATGAAATTTTAAGGAGTTAGAAATAGCAAGATTTGACAGATGATGGCTATATGGGATGAGGAAATTGAAAAGTCAAGGACAACACTGATTTCACTAACCTGAGAGATCGATTCTTAGCAAAAATCAGTGGGTTCTGAAGTGAGTTTGGGTAAAAAGATACTAAGTTTTGTTTTAGACATGTTGATTTTAAGTTGGCTATGGAAGAAAGCAGCTTCAAAGGCAATGAAATGGGAATTCATTTTGTAAATGGCTGAGAAATGAGTGAAAGGAAGTGGAGGCAACAAGAATAGACAGGTTTCTTCCCTCCCTCCTCTCCAAGGAATTTGGCTATAAAAGGTAGAACAGATATAGAGCTTTGGCTTGAGAAAATGATAGGATCTTTTTTTTAAGAATGAGAAGAATAAATGTGTTCCCAGGCAACATGAAAAGAATCAGTAGACAGAGAATGAAGATGAATGGATGGTGATAATTTTGGGGGGTAGGCATTTACTAGGAAGTGGAAGAGGAGGTCAATAGTATTTTTAGATGGGTTTAGAGGAGGGCTGGTGAAAGAGTGGTATTGGAAGCTTGAAAAGAGAAAGTAATAGTCACTGTGAGTAGAATAGAAAATCAGTTAGGGAAAAGTAAAAGTATTGCCTTGTGGTCAAGAGGGTCAAGTTGAGAAAAGAATGAGTAAATTTGTAGTGAACAGTTAGCTCTTATGATTTCCTACATCTCTGCAAAACATGGATAGGATGATGAAAATAACCCATGTCTGGGGTTTTCTGTAAGAGAAAAGAGATTCAAGAATCAAGATATGGAAATCTGTTTAAAAGAGTTCCTTGGGAGAACAAAGAATATCTTGAGGAAAGGTAGACATAGGGAGAAGTGGAATGATAGCAGGTTAGGATCAAATAGTATAATGGAGCACTTGATGAAGTGTGACTGAAGCACAGTGGAGGAATTAAATATGAGAATGCAAGATATTGGGGAACTGAGATTTTGAATGTTTAAGGAGAAAAAAATCATAAATGTTAAAGTCTACCTGTATAAAGAAGGAATTTTGGGGGTAACTAGGTGAAAAGGAAAATAGAAAGCCAGGACTGGAATCAAGAAGACTGAGTTTAAATCCTGCCTTATATGCTTACTTGCTGTATAAGCCTGAGCAAGTCTTTTAAACTCTTTGGCTCAATTTCCTTATCTGTAAAATGAAGTTTATAATAGCATCTATCTTTACATGTTTTTTGTGAGGATCAAATTAGATTATGATTGTAAAGCAATACAGTGTCTAATACATAGTAGTTTCAATGTAAATGTTACCTTTTTTTAAAAGAAGATAATCAGATATTGAATTCCTAAAAATAAAAACAATAGATATGATTGGGTGAATAATTTGGATAGTATCAACTTCAAAAGGAGGTTGCTCCAAAATTTAGTTCTAGAGCAATTTTAACGAGGACATAATAAAACTCTCCAAAGTCAACTTTGATAATCACTCACAGTATAAAATGGTGAAAATATATTATTTTAAGATTAAAAAATAAAAGAAGTCAAAGGCCTTTAGATTGCCCAAATGTTTTATACCTGAATATTATAGGCCCTTTTTTCTTTAAAAAAAAAAAAAAGAAGAAGTCATTAAGGATAGTAAGCACTTTACATCATTACAAATTAATACATGTAAGTAAATAAATGAACAAATAGCTAAATAAATAAATAAATGGATTGACTTGGCATGGGAAGTCACTAAGATCATAGTGAGAACAATTAGAGATGAAACTAAAATTAGTATAATAGATATAAAAAAGAAATATGTTTTCTCATGTTTCTATATTGATCTAATTTCATTAATAATGAAATTAGAAATAACTTAATCGTACTTCTGAGAGTAAAAAAAAAACCACTAATGTATTATATAAAGAAGCAGAAATGGATCTTAATGAATTGAGTTCAAGAAAGGGAGCTATACCAGACTAAGTACTTGTTGCCATTGAGTTAAGACCATGGTTCAAATTCTACCTAAGAATACTAATTCATTTTGGGCTCATTGGCAAGCCTCTTAACAACTTGAAGACTGAGACCACTCATCTGTAAAGTGGAGATAAAACAATACTCAAATTATAGAGACTAGATTTAAAACATTTTACAAATCTGAAAACAATAATTTAAATGTCATTTATCATTATCACAGTCCATTGTACACAAAATCAATTTATAATGGAACCAAACAATTTTGAAAGCAAATTAATTTTCCAGTATCAAAAAATAGAAGATACCAAAATAATGGGGTCACAAATCACCAGAACAAACAGAAAACCTGCCATAACTGCTTATCAATATGTCTATTGCTCACTTTGTGAAATCAATATATATGTCAGGGATATCTGCAGTAGAAGTAAAAGCAAAGATGAGGGAAGAAAATTAGTCTCTCCAATAGATCTCATAGAAACATTTATACAATTGTTTGAAAGTTATAGAGAATACAAAATCTCATTCTTTCTTGTGTTTTAAATGGTAGAGCAAAATAAATATTTGAAAAATATTTTCCCAAAATGTATCTGCTATGCAGATGTTAAGATTTTACAAGATTCCTTGATATATAAAATTATAGAGATTGTTCACTGGTGTCCTGATCATCAGTGAACCATAGCTCTAACCCAAGATAATTTCCATTGGTACAATATCTCTAAGTAACAAATTCGGATGTCAAAAACTTCCAAATTCTCTTGTTTACATATAATATTGTACTCATTGTAATACGTTGTAGAACATTAGAGATCTTCTTCAGGGAGATTCATATTAATTAAAAAAAATACAGCTAAGCAATACACGCAGAAAAAGCAAAATATTTGAACAAATTCTAGTGCAATTTTATAGGTAATAGTGTTGCACACACTAATTTATTCTACTATTTCATGTTCCTTGCACAAGAAATGCAAATCAACAATGAACAGGGCCCAGAATTAAATAGAAGTATGGGGATAGGACCCATTCCATTTAAAGAAATGGTTCAATTCTTTCAATAATTCTAAGCTGCTCACTTACAGAAACACAAATCTTTTAAAATAACATCACCAGAAGGACATTATATGATGAAATATAATGGGGTACACAATCTCCAAAGATATAAAATTGTCATTTAGCCAAAGAATCATGGAGCTATGTATGGTCGGTGCAATGAATTAGGTTTTATCTCATTGAAAGTAAAATGTGTTTTATGAAAGAGTGGAACCATTACACTTCCTAAATGTGAACCTAGACAAGTCACTTAACCCCAATAGCCTCAGGAAAAAAAAAAGAAAAGAAAAAGAAAAAATGGAATCAGAAGTACCATGAAATAAAGATATGATTTTAAAAGAAAAAACATAACATTTATGTATTAAGAGCAAAGGATTAAAAAGAGATGGATATCTCTAGGGGTACATTTATTCCCATAAAATATTAAACACAAAGAGGAGCCCTTTAGATCTAAGATACATTCTATACAGAGAACTTATGGAAATACATGGATGAGGTTGAAAGGTTGTTATTTACACAATTTGAGGAAATAAAAATGAGGAAACCATAAGTTCATCAAGGATATATGACTGTACAATTATTACAATCATTAAGAAAGGGACTTTTAAAAATTATTTTTAAAGAAAGATTGGTTATAGTTTGACTTTAAAAAATTGAAAAGTTTTTAATTCTATTAGCGATATGAATTTTTCATGAATGATTAAATAAGACTTGTGAGAAGATAATGAAACTTTAAAATACTAAGAAGCTGTGATGAGACTAAAGAATATATACTATGATGGTATTTGAATTTTTAACACTTTTCAGTATTTTGAGTTTATAAGAAGTTTCTATTTGGCCTTTATTATTTCAAAGAAAAAAAATCCCTCCAAATTATGACCTATTTTTAAAGGTTTAATGCATGTTCTCAAAATATGACCCTTTTGGTTTAATATAATAAGGCCAAAAAATTAAATACATTCCCAAGGATTTAACATTCTATCCCTTTCTTTTAACACTAAGAATGCAAATCACAACTTGTCATGTACAAGAAGTTGGACTTATTGAATTGTTCTTATAGTCAGTTAAGAAATGAATTTTATATGCTGATCATTTATTTTATCTTTAAAGACTCAAAGTAGTATAGACTCACTATATTGAGGCAAAAAAAAATACATTGCCTCCCAAAATGATGAGCCACAATTGTGATAGAAGTGTCCTCAGGAGAAAATACATTGATAGATGTTCCAATAAGAGAGAGAGGTGGCCAGCCATGAAGGCAGACATAAATAACATAATATTTCTCTCCTGTCACCTACACAACCTCTTGGTAAATGACTTCAATATCTTCTGAGAAAATCCAAGACATATTTTTCCTGTTCCTTGTTCATGATTAGCTGATATAAGTTAACATTTCAGGTGCACATAAATATCACAGGATAATCAAGGTTGAAGGTGAAGAGAGAAGTTTTATGAGTATAGTTCTTGAAACACATCATAGGAGACTACATTCTTTCATACTGCTTGGAGAAAGAGTCATTCTTTTAATATTGTTTTAGACTACTGTTTGATAATGAATTCATAAAAATCTCTATTATTCTCTAAATAAAAAGTTGCTTATTATTATGATTAAGATTATTACAAATACAACTTAAAATGTATTCACATAGATAATCCTTTGTAAACTAGAAGTCTTTTATAAACATTCTGATTTTAATTACCATAAAATTTGCATGTGGTTAAGTATAGTCACCCTGTTCCTAATTTTTTGACATAAAGACTTCAGTAAGGTCCAAAGAAAAAGCTATAGCTAAATAAGAAATAAATCCCCCCCTTATATTCTGAAATCTCATGTACTAAGCCTTTTGTAAGATAAGGAATTAGCCATATCAAGTGTTAACAGAACTTTCTAAACAGGTTATACAAATGCCTGACCTTCCTACAATGTGTTCCTTGACTATTCATCACTTTTTTTAAAAAGTAAAGCAGAATATTCAATTCTTTGAGACATTTGGTGTTAGAAAAGGTCTCTTAGGTTATCTTGTAAACTTGTACTTGACCAGAAATCACTTCTATAACATCTCCCACATGTGGTTAAGCAGCTATCATTTGAGGACCTAAGGTCTTCAAAAATTACCCTTAATATAAGCTTGCACTTTTGAGTAGGGTCTTGTTAAGAACATGTTGAATAAAACATGTGGGTTATCCAAGTAAGCTTAAATAATTCAATATATTTAACACATGTGGATAAACTTCTATCACATTAATAAAGAGGACAGTTTTAACTAGTAAATGTCATGATCTTACCACATTAAAATGGAAATAGTTATCACTTAAACCTGGCAGTTATAGTCAACTTTTTAAAACATCTATTTTATGTAAATGAATTAAGGTTTCAGCGCCCCTGGACAACTCTCTAAAACTATAGCTTATAAAAATAATTTATCATAAAAATTATATTAAGTATCTACTATGGGCCAAGCATTTCAGTGGACATTGGGGGATAAAAACACATAAATGAAACAGTTTTTGCCCTTAGGGAGTTTACATTCTATTGGAATTGGTTGATCACATGAATGAACTTGATGGATTATTCTCAATTAACTTAATTGAATGAGATTAATTTATGAATTCTAAATTATAGATGAATTGCCTATCTGTAACTGCAAAAGTATTTTCAAAACTCAGACTTCCTAATTCTAATGAAATTACAGGTTCCAGAGCAAAAAAAGAAAAAAGAAAAAAAAATAATTACATTCAATTTTATATACTGAAATCCCTCTTTGGTGCCACAAGGTTAGCATAGAGGTGACCTTTGTTCTAAAAGTTTATGTGAATGTGATATAAGCTCTGGGAGATCTTAACAAGGTGAAGAGGCTAGTTATGGGATAGGTCACCCAAGGACCAGCATAGATTAATTCAGTGAGGTTCAGGATTGGATGATAAATTTTCCTGAGATGAAATTACTTGAATAACTTCTACTAAATTAGGAGGTTGTGATATATATCACCGAACATCCTCATTGGCAGAATCATGAATCCTTGAAATTCTGAAATAGCTTAAAGATCATTGTGCTAGTCATTGTAATTAAGGAGATAATATAAATACAGCCACTATCTCTAAGGAACTTAGAGCCTCACAGTGGGTCAAAATGTGAATTCTATTCTAATTCTAATTAGAACATGATAACTGATACAAGAATGGTTCTGTAAAGTGAGGGATCAATAAATAAGACTGGCAAAAATATTGTATAGAGTATTTCCTTGTGAAAATTGCTTTAATAGACAATGTACAGATATTTACTTAGTACTGCACTGGAATTATAGAATTAAAAAAAACCCAACAACAACCTGAAGTTGAAACATATATCAGAAGTCATCTACTGTAGCTTACATTGTCATCTGTCCTCTATAATACTCTATATAGGTGGTCATTTAGACTTTTCCTTGAAGAATTCTAGTAATAGGAAATTCACTGTCCATATAGCCAAACTGCTTAATTTCTGAACACCTCCAATGTTAGTCAGTAAGCATTTATCAAGTGCCTTCTATATGCTAGGTACAATATTAAACACCAGGTATACAAAAAGAGGCAAAAGTCCATCCCTGCCCCCAAGAAGCTCACAATGCAATAGGAAAAATAGCCAATGAACAAATATGTACAAGTAATTTATACATAAGAAAAATAGGAAATAATTAAAAGAAGACACTAGAACTAAGAAAGGTTAAGAAAGGTTTTTGAAGAAGATGGGACTTTAGAATGGACTTAACAGAAGCCAAGGAAGCCAGAAAACAGCAACGATGCTTTCCATCCAGGGGGTTCAGTTTGACAAAATGTCAAGAACCAAGAAATGGACCAGAATGCTGAGATAGCACATATGTTTTGATGATAGCATGTAGACTAGTTTAGAAAGAAAATAAGCTTTAGGAACATGAAGAATTGAAGATAAATCTAGAAAAAAAAAGATGAAAACCAGATTGGAAAGATCCTTAAATGAGTTTGGACTGGAGATTTTGGATTTTTATCTTCATACATAATAGGGAGACATTGAAAAATTTTTAGCAGAGGAGAGGCATTTTCAATACAATATGCTGGTTTGATTAATTTGAGATTACTTTTGCTAAATATAGAATTTGTGACTTATATAAGTTTTCATTTGGAAAAAATGGGAAAATGAAAAAAAGCAATGTAACTACTGTTCAGGGTGCAGGAGCTAATGACAGATGGCAGGGAGAAGGAGAAGAGAAGCTAGGATGTTCTTGCCAGTTGAAGATTCAAAGTATGAACTTGGATGATTGGTGCAGAATTGAAAGAGGAAGTTTAGATTGGAAAGGAATTATGAAGGAAAAATAGACAGGAATAAGAAATGGATGATCTATAGGGAAAGGCGTATGAGGAGAGAGAGGAGTCAAAGTTAAGTCCTGATGTCCACTTACTCCTGCTTAACTGCATAATTTACTTTACCTCTCTCTCTTGACTCCAATTTTTTTCATATATAATTGAGGGAATTAAGCAAGATAATCTTGAAGGTCTTTTTAACGCTAAAACTATGAACCTGTGATTCCATTCAATAAGGAAAAATAAGGAAACAAGAATTAATTGCTTGGTATATGTGCCAATGTGTTAAGCATTTTTAAAATTTGATCCTTGCAACAATAATGAGAAATAAATATTATTATCCCCATTTTATAGTTGAAGACACTGAGCCAGAAGTTAGTCAACTTCCCTAGGATCTCATGGAAAGCAAATAACGGTCTGAGATTAGATTTGAATTCAGATATTTTTTACTTTAAACCTAGTATCCCATCCACTAAAAATTGATAAAAGTAGAATAATTAATATAACAGAATAGAAAAAAAAATGTGTTTTGGTGGGAATAACTATTTGTAAAAGAGCATTCTGGAGGGTTTGAGAGGGCATTTTTGTTACCTTGTTTTATTATATTAGTTATACAGATTTTAAAAGCTTCAAAAGAATTGATTTGCTAAGTAAAGGTAAATTTTAGGCATCTGTTATCTAAATTTCACACATTTCTATTTATTAGAACTTCAATTCATGATCTTTAATTTCCAAGTTGCAGGTAAAGTTAAAGGCCGCTTTAAGGGAAATAATTCAAACAAGATTGACTATTATCAAAGTGAAATAAAACTGTGTTTATATTTTGGCAATGAACTCAATAGATCAAAAGATTGGATACTGTGTGAAATTCAAAAGAGTCATTAATCACTGTTCCTTTCACTAAACATTCAGTCTTCATAGTAGAGTCATGGTAAAGTTTGAAAGAAGAAAGTTTAAAACAATGAAATAGCATAGGTGCAACAGGCCAATGAAACAAATGGTATTAGCCTTATGCAACATGTCATTCCCAGGAGGCCAGAAATATAAATTTCTTCCATTAAAGTTTATACAAATTTGTGAATGCTCAAAACACAATTTCTTATTAACAGGAACTCAATTGGAACATACCTAACCTATGGCATTGATTTCAAAAGCACAGGTGAACTCTTACTGTATAGTTTCAATCAGAAACAAAGCCATAGTTTAAATTAATCTTCCTTTGAAATAGTTTGCCAATTCGTTAATTTTAGGAGAAAGAGATAATGAATAAAATGTTTCAGAGTAGATCTTATATACAGAGAAAGATGGAAAGAGAGAGAATATGAATGAGAGAATTTATAAGATGCTATAAGAAATGCAAGACCTTTTATGGTTTTTTTTAAACTTGTAGTTAGTCTTGAATAAGATATGATAAACTTGGGAATCAACATAGAAAACTGGTAAGAGCTCCATTTTTATCATTCTTATTGTCCACTGATTGCAGTCAGAGGACAGATGTTCACATCCTGCCTATTATGCATGCTACCTATTTGACCTTAAGCAACTTTTTTTATGCTCCCTAGGTTTCAGTTTTGTCATCTGTCAAATGAAAAAGTTAGATTAGATAACCTTGAAAGAGCCTTCTAGTTCTAACTAGTTCTAAAGTTGTATAATTTTTGACACTATCATTGTAGTTCTCTGATCTTAAGTACAATTTAGATCATGTGTTTTATATAATTTAGCTTTTTCAGAAATATAGCCTAAATTTAGGCTAATGCAGTATTTGCTGCTAATTCTTCAATAGAAATAGCTTTGGAAAACAGACACATTCTTGTTTCTGAGAAAAAAATTCGGTAACATTCGTTCACAAAATAATGTGCATATTTAAATCAAAAGATATAAATTCAGGTCATCAATGAAAGTGACAGAAGTGGGTTTTCAGACAAACCCAAGCATATATGTGGGCACCATACCGAACAGATGCATAAAGATATATATCCAGTAAAAGCTTTTGAATACTTTTAACGAAACAGATTTCATAATCTGAATTTCAATAGCTATATAGTAACTGATGTAAAAATAGTGATGGGAACAAGCAACATTTGCTACTTATAGAGTGTGTTTCCTCCTCATGAAATTTCAAAGCTGCTCACAATAGGATCTGTGACTCATCTTAGAAACAATCCTGGGAGAAGTCAGGATATGTTCCTTCCCTTTTTGGCAAGCAATTGGGTAATAATTCAGTAGAATGGTATCTGACAAATCGGCATCTGGAGAGATATTTTACCCTTCTTCCATGCTGAAGAAAATCCTTTGTTTTTATATGTCATTGGTATCAATACTTTCCAGATTCAATAGACATTTTATATACCTACTAAGTTTTTACCATATTAGCTAGATGCTGTGAGAACAAAAGATTTCAGTCAAGTCCTGAGTAAAGGCATGTGGGGAGGTTAATAAGACAATCTAAGGTGGAACGAGGGCAAAGGAGAGAAGGCTTTGGGGATGTTTGAGGAGGATAGATCACTTTTAGCTGGGGCTCCTCAATCAGGAAAGGTTTTTGTGGAAAAGCAGAACCTGAGATTGCTAAGAAGGATTAAGAAAAGCAGAAATTAAGTTTTAAGGATGGTCTGTGTTAATGAATGGATGCAGAGAGTGGCAGGCAGAGTTGGGAGAACAGCTTGTATATTTCACATGCAATTTAGATTGTGTAAAACAGGATAATGTATATTTCATATGCAATTTAGATTGTGTAAAATCAGGTAATATGAAGTAAGGCTGGGAAAATAGTGCAGTCGTGTTTTGAAGAACCTTAAATACCAAGCTAAAGAGTAAAAGAAAAGGATAAAAGGAACAGGAATAAGAGAGATAATGACAAATGAAAGGGATAATAGAGAATTACTCGATTCTTGTTGTGTTTTCTTTTTTCTTTATTCTCTATCTAGAAGAATGCTTGAGTTGAAAATGAAGAGGAAAAAAATGTTCCTACAGCATTGAAAGCCAAGGAAATTGATAAGATACTAAGAAAGTATCTAGAAATTACCTCAAGAAATTTAATTTACCACATCTGGACAAGCTACTTTTCAGCATACTAAGAATTTTATGGCCACTGAGGCACTGTGGGTAATCTTTGAAAAACTGTGGGAGAATCAGAAAAATACCTTATAAGTGGAGGATCTAAAATCAGAAATTAGGTGAAACATTTAAACAACAAAAAATGATATTTTGAAAATAAACGGAAGAGAGGTGTTACTAGCAAATATTAAAGTGAGATTCATTTTCATTCATTGTAAAATTTTGTAACAATATTTTACAAAAGGTGGTCTATCCATATCTAAAAAAGGGAAGTGGTGCTCATGAAAAGCAATTGGCTTCATCCAAAACAGGTTATGTCTGACTAGCCTCATTTCTTTCTGTTTTTTGTTTTGTTTTGTTTTTTGTTTTGGTCGGGGAGTGCTGTCATCATATTTTACTAAATTGCACTAAAGCCTTCAATACTTTCAGGCTATACTCATGGACAAGATGAGGAGATCTGAGCAAGAGGAGACCGTGATTAGATAGTTTGAGATATGGAACAATGATTAGACCAAATCAGTAGTTCAATGTCCATTAGAGAGATCTCTAATGAAGTACCACAGGGATCTGTTATTGAATATACTTCACTAAATATTTTTATCAATGACTTCAATTAAGCTATAGATGACTTCCTTGTTAAATTTCAGATAACAGAATTTGGTGGGAGAGGTAACAGTAGATGTCAAAGTGTGAATCTAAAATTAGCAGGCTAGAAAGATAGACTAAATTGAACATGATGAAATAATAGAGATAAATATAAAATCCAAAATGTATAGCTAAAAAACTTTGTTTTTTTTTTTTTTTTTTTTTTTTACAAGATACAAGGTAAGGGAGATTTTGGCTAAAGAATTGTTTATGAGGAGAGAGAGAAAGAGAAAAGGGGGAAGTGGGGAATATAATAAACTATAGATTCTATTAACAAACTAATATAATCTTAGTCCCTATTAAATAAGACAATTTCCCTTGTGATTAGATGATTCTATCACTTTTTTCCCTTAAAAGGTACAAGAAGCCATTGTATTTTTTTTAAGGATTGGAGTGACATGATTAGACAGGTGCATTAAGATGATTATATTTTTCCACTTGTATGATTGGGAGAAAGTAGAAGTAGGGTATTAGGGTCTTTTTTTTTAACCTAACTTCTGATTCTATTGGTGTAGAGTAATAGGATCAAACTCAGATAGAAAGAAATCCATCCTTTGCAAGCCTCGTGTTGACTTAGAATATCACAGTTTACTATTACCTATCTTGTATTTTAATTTATTTTGTTAAATATTTTCCAATTATATTTTCAAGCCCCACCTGGGAGTTTTGGCTGACTTCCAATTTGACAACTCTGATGTGAAGGGATTTTCAGGATGGATATTGAGTTCACTGATGAAGATTGGCAACTTGCTTACAATTAATGATATTACATATTTTCTTGATGGCACTAAAGTGGCTTACCCAGAGTTAAATCACCAATATGTAAGAGAGAGGTTTTGAATCCAGGTGTTTCTGATTCAAGGACCAGTTCTTTTTCCATGCTTTGAGTTAGGAAAATATTGTAACAGTCCAAATGGGTTAAAAGCCTGATGTAGGGCACTGACAGAATAGAATGGAAGCATCTTTGAGAGTTAATGTGATGGTAAAATTGACATGGCTTGGACATTTATTGAATGTGAGGATTAAGGAAGAAAACAGATAAAACTCTAGAGATAATAAGCATGCATGACCAAAAGGCTGGCAATATCATCAATAGAAATGAAAGACACATTGTGAGGGGCCTGCACATGTACCAACTGAATCTCCTAAAAATTTAAAGGAGGTTTTAAAAAATAAATAATCATCTCTGCCTAGAAATGACACCTAACATCCTTTATGACTTATAAATGAACCCAAATTTAGGTGGTTTCTAATTTTAAAATATTTTCTGAAAGTTCAATTTAAGTTCACCTAACCATTCACACATTTTCAGTATCCATATATTCCATATCTTTTTCTGAAGAAAAAAGCTTTCAATAAAGAACCAATTTTAAATGCCTGCCTCCTCTGGGAGTGGGGTGAGAGTGTGGGTGGACATACAAAGAGGGAAAAAATATAGCCCTATCATTGAGAAGCTTTCACATTATTGATAATAAGGTCTTACCTTTGTATTAGAGCCAGCATGGAAGATAAACTCAAAGTCAGGGAATAAGGAGTTAAACTCTCATCCTTGACTAGCTGTGTGATTCTGGGCAATCACTTAATTTCTCAACTTCCTAGATCATTAATTGATTAAGTTGCAGAGAAGGTGCAAATCTGCATTGGCAAAGAGAATTTTTTCACTTGGGAGTTCCCTATAGGAATACAAGACTGAAAATTTAGCCTTAAAATAAATTGGCCTTTTAATAAAATAAGATATAAAAAAAATATTTACCCATAGGAAAAAGAAATATATTTAGAAGATTTTAGGAAATCAGAATCTGAAAGGAAAATGCAAACATTAATATGGGGAGATGAGCATTAAAAAAAGAGAAAATTTAATGGTACTTGTATATTTTCTCATATTACTACTTTATTGTAAAAAGATTAATAATTCTGTCTCTAGTGATTCAGATTCTTGTAATTTTGAGCAGGGTTGGGACCAACCTTTGAATTACTGAGAAAAAAATTGCTTTGAAGTTAATAGTTTTAAAATTTGTGTTGTGGAGAAGAATGCAAAAAGAAGTAAAAAAAAGGGCTAATAATTTCAATGTAATTATAAAGAAAATATATGCAATTATTAAAGAGTGTAAGCTCTATAGAAATCCCTATTTTCCTTACACTGTTGAATTAATGATTAGAGTACTGCTCTTCTTCAGGGACAAGTAACAGTCATCCAGTGTGATTTTCATTCAGGTTATTTTAGGAATTCTCTATCAAGGGTCTATCCAAAGCACTCGAGACTCCTACAAAAGTTCTCTCTGGCTAACTGTAGCATGTCTCCATCACTAGCTATCTAAAGCTATCATGCCATTAAAGAATATAGTAATTTCTATCAAGTTTCAAAGGCTATGAAGGTAGCTTGGACAAACTGTCTATTGTCTGAAAACTATTATATCAGATAAAAAGCAGTCATGCTCTGTTAGCACTCATAGTTAAGTAGGAGAATAAAACTCTAGATAACTGTAACACAATGCTATTTTGATAAGAACTTTTAGGAATTATTAAGTATTTTTAAAAGTATTAGGAATATTGTCATTAATGGCTGTGAGAATCAAAGAAAAACAGGCATTTAAGTTAGCTTTTAGAAGATATCTAATAATAACCCCTATAATGTCTTAAAATAAATAGGTACTCACTATAGATTTGTTAAAGGTAAACAAAAGAAGGGGAGGGGCAGAGTTTTGGTTTCATTGGTATGAAAAACTTATTTAGAAATTCTCTCTGCTAATGAAGATTGGCAATATTTCTGAAACTTGTTTTCTTATAATACTTTTGTTTTTGATATTGTTCAGCTGTTTTTCAATTATGGTACACTTTTCATGATCCTAATTGGGGTTTTCTTGGCAAAGAAACTATAATGGTTTGCCATTTCCTTCTCCAGCTCATTTTGGAGATAAGCAAAACTAAGGCAAATAGTATTAAGTGACTTCATCAGGGTCACACAGCTAATAAGTGTTTGAGGATGTATTTGAATTCATGAAGATGAATCTTCCTGACTTCAGGCCCAAAACTCTGCTGTAGCATTTAGCTGCCTCAGAAGCAATGTGACAAATTGACAATTGAGCAAATGATTCTATAATAGGTTCAGTCCATTCCAGTGAAGTTTGGTTATGATTCCTCAGCAATTTTACTATTTAACAGAACTGCCTGTTTTCACATTATGCTATGATTGTAGTGTTTTTATCATTAAATTAGAAAATCTCTTACAACAGGTTTTGGAACTCCTTGGTAGTCTTCATATACCATAGATAAATGGCTTGCCTTTAAAATATCCAGGGACTCTTTTTGCAAATCTTATTTATTTGGACAAATTCAGAAATGCATAAATCAAAGAGAATTCTATATCTGCTTTTCTATTCTTATCAATAAATCTCTGTCTTCCATACCATTCGAGATAATCTAAAACTGGGATCATCAGCAAATAAATTTCTATATTAACAAAGAGTTTATACCCTATAAATCTTTTATGTCATAATTCTTGATATATTGCTCTTTTTGAATGCTAAGCACAAAAAAATCATTAGAAGGTTTGTAACAGACAAGGGAGGTGTTTGCCTTAGGTTAGGTATCATTTAGCTCCTGAATTTTGCCACCTTTTTCTCAGTTCTCCTTTCCTGCTTTTTCTTTTCTTCACTCATTCTTTAACTTGAAATGCAATTATAAATAAATGAAAAAAAAGTATATTATTATGTTCAAGGTTTGTTTTGTTGCTTTTTTCAATGGAGAAATCAATCTTGAATAAGTTTCTTCTTTCCAGTGCTAACCTTTCTGAGTATTAAACTTGCCAGGGACCTCAATAGCTATCATTATTTTCTCATGTGTATAAGCTATACATTCTATTTTTAAAGTGAATATTTTAAATGCCAAGCATGCCATGTGGGCCCCAGTCAAGCTGAATGTCTGAAAATATAGTGGAGTTTTTGTTTTCAAAAGGGATGGGAAGAGATCTTGAATTATTTTTTTCTTTCTATAAATGGTGGTGAGTTTGTATTGTCATGAATTCTCTTTCACTAGTGCTTCCTTGTGTTTGATGAAAGGCATTACTGATGTTAGCTGGAGGTGTCATGGATAATATTTAGACCCATGGGAAATATCCTGGAATATCCCTGTGATGTCTAAGACTGTCTATGCCAGGAGAATGTCTCACAGTTGAATGGCTGTATAAAGGGGACCTTTTGTCAGATCAGTAATTGAATCTCCCTTGGATATAGTCCAAAATGGATGCTTTTGCTGATGGGAATTGTGCTATAGTGAACCTCAGGTATAATATCTCTATGTTCCACACCAGAATTGAGTTTATGACCTTGACTTCATATTGATGTAATTTTTTTGTTGCCCTAGTTAGGAAAGGTCATGCTACATTCCCTGTTTTTGAATAGCCATTGGATAATATGTATTTAAAATTTTGCTTGCTGAAATACTGCCCTTTCATATGATACTTCTTTATGTGTGTATCTATATCTATATCTGTATATACGTATATATGTATGGAAAATTCCAAATCATTTATTGTAACTCATTAAAGTAATAATTGATTCTAAAGATCTTTAAGCCAATTTTTCCAAAGTACTAACTTTATTTTCTTATATAAGAATTCTTATGGCTTGGACTGAGGAGAAAGCATTGATAAATGTAGAGAGGAAATATTTAAATGAATAAACCCAGTCATATACCTGAATGCAAAGCTTAGCAAATGCTGCCCTCATTTGACTTATGTTGTGGTCAAGGGTTGGCAAGAGGTTGATTAAAGACATTTTGCTTTGTGAGATAATCAGGAAAATACCTCTTTCAGGGGAAAGACTAATATAATATATAGGCTTAGTCTTTTACCTTAGAGGTCAGATTAAAAAAAAAATGTATGTAAAGAGTAAGTTATAATAAATTGAGTGCACCAAACAGGGAGAATACAAAGAACTTATCTTTCTGAATTTAGCATGATAATCCAATAACCTTTAGAGCAATATCTATTATATTGATTAATCTAAATTATCCATCTTTCCATTCAAAAAACATTTATTAAATTCCTGCTTGTATTTGTTTATTTTTTAAAATTTATTTTATTTTTAATTTATGGAATAAAAGAAGCATTTATATAACACAGTATAATAAAAATAAGAAGAGTACCCACTGCAAATCTACTATGTACAATTTGCTATTCCTGTCAAATATTCAATAAAATTACCATTATTTTTTATTAATTTTTATAATCTATTCACAATTAGAACACTATCATGATTAGTTCTTGCAATCCATGGTTCTTTTAAACACTTGGTTCAAACATTACTTTTTGTACTAGATCTTTCCCAGTTCCCCTAAATTGTTAGTCTTTTCCATTGCCCTAAAAATCACTTTGTATTTATTTTGTTTATATATATATGTGTGTGTGTGTGTGTATGTAAATATTTATAATTAACACATGTTGTATTTCATGATCTATATACATAATATTTGTTTTCAGTCACATGTAAATTTCTTAAGGGAAGGGCTTGATTTTTCTTTTCTTTCCCTGCCCTTTTTTTTTCTTTTGGTATCTCCAGCACTTAAAAAAGTCACCTGTCATTTAGAAAACACTTAAAAATGATTGTTGAATTGAAATAACAGAAAGAGTTATAATTATCGCTATAAAATGGGGTGACCAATGTCTTATAGCCTCAGTTCCTCATCTCAAGGAACAGCAAAGTGTTTATTCTAAAGCTATTCTTCAGTGACAGTTGAGTCATTACAGAGTTAGATTAGGAACCAGGAAGAAGTGACAGATGGAAATAAATGAGGATAGAGGGAAGAAAAGAAGTCTATATTCCTGGCTTTTGACTATAAGAATTAGAGACTTTGTGACTTTGGTTTCTTCTTTCAATTAATCAAGAAACTTTTTAAAATGTTTATTTGTGTGCCAGTTATTGTGGAGGCTGACTGCTAAAGTTACAAAGCCTAAAGGAAGGAAAACCTAAAAGCTATTAAAAAGCATTTTTTCTACAAATAAACAACAACAACACTGTGCTGCTTTTCACAGGTATGCAACTTCAGATTTTATGTAATTATTACCTGAAAATTATGTAGGAAAAATAAAAATTGTTTTGAAACTTGAAAGTTATGAATTATGCTAAATGGGACTTTACTAGTTAATTATCCAAAGATGATAAACTTTTACAGGGAAAGTAAGACAAAGAAGCAATAGAATTTAGCTATTGCATGATTTCTGGCCCTCCAACATGTGGGTTCCAACTCAATCTTTGCAGTTTATAAGTAAACTAGTTGTAGGAAATTTAGCTCACTGTTTAGTGCTTCTTGTTTTTCCTCTAAAGACTCTGCTTAAACCTTTCTGAAAAGAATCTAATGATTTATCTCCTCATGAAACCATAGAAAATATACCATTATTTCTGGAAAATACAATAAAGAATAGTAGAAACAAAAACAAACAAAAATAGTGATACTGAGACCTGAGTTCTTGATTTGATTTTGCCACTAACTAGCTATATGACATTGGGCAACCTCATAATCTCTTTGAATTTCAGTTTTATCATCTGTAAAATGACTATAGGAACAACTATTACAGTACTACTACCACTACCATTCCCTCCTATTCCCCCCCCAAAAAAAAAAAAAAAACCCTTGAAAAGGAAAAAAATCATTTTCAACTGGGAAGCCCAGGCAAGGAAGAGTTTGGAGATAAGCAAGGCTTTGGAGGAAAAGAAGGATTTAGAGGAATAAAGGAAAAAAAAATTAACCCATGAAGTCAACATTCATGCATGGAGTCAGGGTAATCCAATTTACACAAAATTGGGTGATATGAGAAGGGAGTATTGGGAAGCAAAGGATTAGATCTAGGTGGTAGAGGCATTTAAACACTGGGTTAAAGATTCAGATGATTCTCAGAACTTATTGAACTATATAGAAAGAAGCAATGTGGTAATGACATTATACAGAGAAAATACTTTGATTTTTTTTCCAAAGGGAGAGGCAGAATACAGTAGTAAAGTAGTAAAGAGCCAGATCCTAAGCCAAGAAATACCAGTCTTCAAATACCTCCACATGGGGACTTTGTGACACTAGGCAACTCTAAGAAGGCTAAATTTAAGAAATATTACTCATTTCCTTTGAAACTACAGTTCCAGTTCCCCTACCTATTTTTGAGAAGCAACTGTCGCTTGATGTCTAGAGTTCTGAAATCAACAATTGTCACATTGTTTAATCTGTACTTGTTTCAGCAGTACTCTTTAAAATTTATCTAAATAGATAGGTTTTCATCTGTAACTCAACAGATGGATTAATGGAGGAAGTCCCCCATACTGACAAAACTACAGATCCTTTAAGTATAATAGTTGAATTCTTATTTTGTTAATGCATAAATGTTATATCTGGAAAAATATTCATTTTACTGATCAATTTCTAAGGATTAGTTCTCTAAGTTTGTGGCAGGATGCTACATTTGGTTTAAGATTAAAAATAAAATAGTAGGATTCTAGGGTTTCCATGTTTATATACTCCAATTTAAGAGGAAAATGCCATGAAATTTATATGTTTTTATTCAATGCTCAAACTATCATGACCATCATTTAGACTCTTCCTCTTTAAAGACTATAATAAGCAGCACTGCTGGAAGATACTTTCTAAGGCATCCTAACACATTCTTCCAACTTGTTTTTGCTCAAGAAATTTCAATAGCTTTTTCTTCATGAACAACGTGAAAATTCCTTATTCTGTTATTTAATATCCTCTAGGAGCTTTATTCCCTTGTTTGGTATAATTCCCATTGCTACCATACATATATACTACACTTAAAACCAAGTGGACAATATTGTCCTAAAGAGACTGCATATACCTAGTGCCAAGATTCTACTTATCACTTTTGATCCTTTTCTGCCTACTGTCATGGAATAAATATAATTATTTTCAGTGATTTTTCAGTGATTTCCAATATTGTCACTCTATTTAAGGTTTTCTTGGCAAAAATAAGGGAAAGATTTGCTATTTTCTTCTCTGGCTCATTTTATATCTGAGGAAAGTAAGGCAAACAGAGTTAAGTGACTTGCCCAGGGTCACACAGCTAGTAAATATCTGAGGCTAGATTTGAACTCAGGAAGAAGAATCAGGAAGAAGGTGGGCATTTACCAAGCCGTATACATGCTCCAGATGCTATCATAAATGATCAGAATTATCCACAACTAATCAGGCATCCTATCTAAACCATCCCCCCCCAAATAATTTCATCTTTGAGGATTTCTACTGGTGTCAAACTCACTACTTTTAGTGAGCACCTCAGGCTACTTTTGGACAATATGACAGTTGATGATTATTGTTAATTTATTCTTTAAGTGGATATAGGCAGACATTTTCTTTTTTATTAAAAAGAAAGGGACATGTTCAGCAATGTTAAAAAAAACATATAGAGTTGTCACATGAGTTTAAATAAGGAAAAAGAGTCTTGAACTAACCTTTTAAATTCTTATCACTTTTGCTTTTGCCTCCACCCCACTTCTAAACTTTTCAGGATCCCATCCCAATCAGTTACTCTCATGGGATGTGTGCTAGTGAATGTTTAATAATCATCTCCCCCCTCAAACCAAAACATGTATGAAGGACACATTTTCAAGTTAATATTCATTATTAACATTTTATCTACTCTCCTTAAAATTTGGATTATCAACAAAACAATAAATCTAGCCCTGATTTGTAGGATTTGTAAATTCTAAAGATGTATACTGAATATTTTACAATACCTCTCCAGAGGTGGTTCAAACTGCTGGAGCAGCACACCCTAAGACATCTCATACTCCAACCAAAGTGGACTGTTAGTTCATATTTTCCCCTCCCTTTCTTGTCTTGGTACATTGGCAAAGCTTTGCTTTCATCTCTTTAATGTGTTTCTTTTTTTCCTTTTGTAAACTCATAAAATATTTTATTTCTACTTCTTTTCTGACATATCACATATTGGCTTATATACATCTGCATATATATATGTACATGTATAATATCTATATATATGATGCATGCTTAAATTATATATAAATTTTTTATGTGTAAATTATATGTATATAACATGTATACCTGATTATATCTCTATATGTCTATATAACACACACATATCTGTAAGTACACTTATGATAAATGATATAATCGTATAATATCAGTAGCTGATATTAAAATTGCAATAAACTAATTTCAAATTACTCTTATATGTAAGTCATATGCCCACAATAATTCAAGTGACAATCAAAAATAATAGTTTCAGAACAACAATGATCACTCTGCAGTCATACACACACACACTCACACACATTCCTATAGAGAATATATGTGTGTATATAAATATCAACAGATATCTATATATACCCATATGCTTGCAATACTATATGCATATGCATATACATATATATATTTGAGCATATAATTCCTTATATATGAGTGATGACCCACACAATATAATGGAATATATTGATATAGGGAATTTTGTTATTAAAGAAACTCCATCTAAAAATATCAATCAATACCTCTGGTGCAATTTATTGTCTAAATTTACTTGGGGTGTCAAGTAGTAAAATGTATTATCTAGAGTCACCCACATAGTATGTGTCAGGCAAGATTTGTACCTAGGTTTTTTTTTTTTTTTACTTTGAAGTCCCTTCCAAGTCTGTCATGCTGTACTGCCTCTCTGGCATATGTCTGTCTGTCTGTCTGCCTATCTATAACTTATAAAAAGTCCCATCGATATAGCATTTTATTTTTTATAAAGAATTTTAGTCACACCATCCATCTCAGAGAGATAGTACATATAAAGTAACATTATTTTTATAAATAAAGAAGTCTTTTTTTTCTTTTCTTTTTTTGCTTTTTGCTGAGGCAACTGGGGCTAAGGCAACAGGGTCACACAGCTAGGAAGTGTTAAGTGTCTGAGGTTATATTTGAACCCAAGTCCTCCTGACTTCAGGGCTGGTGCTCTATCCACTGTACTACTTAGGGCCACAAGAACAGTCTTAAAGAGGGAAATTCTAAAAGTAATCTCTCTCTAGTACCTCTGCTAGAATTTGATAGTATATTCTTATTCGAAATCCAATTTTTTCTGCACTATGCTTTAATGTTCATTATATGCATTTGCAAAAACCGCCAGTTTCTTCAACTGCATACTATACAGTTCCTTAAGGGTAGAGATGTCTTCCTTTTCTTGGATTTTCTGGAAGTACCTACCAGAGGGCTTCCAAAGTATACTAAGTGAATGAATAAGAAACTTAGCTACTAATTTAATGACCTAAAATCATTCTGCTCTTTAATTTTACATTCTCTTTTAATTTTAAGAGCCCCACTGTGGAATTTGCAGACACAAGGGGTTTTCTATTCATCTTGGCAAATATAAAAGCTGATACTCTATTTTGGGCTAATTTTCCTGCTTTGTCAAGAATGACCCAATTCCATCTTGACACTTGTCAATTATGACAGTGTTGTTTTCTCAACCTCTATTCCAAATATATAAAACGGTTTTCCCTCTTCCTCTCACCCTTGGCACCTTAAAAAAAAAAAAAAACTCCAGGCACATTTGCTTATTCAGTAGACAACACAAAATAAACATCACCTTCCAAAGTTGTGTAGCAATGCTCAGCTAATTCAGTCTCAATCTATTAAGGAGGCATTTCAGGCTCACTTTCCATCTAGGCAGATAAAAATTTAATATCTCTTCCAGAGTGTCATCAGTATAAATAGTTCCTGAAGTCAACTATTTTCCAAAGTCCAATTTCTTTACTCATGTAAAAATCAAGAAATGAAAACAAACAATAAATAATATAATGCAAAGAATGAAATAATCATACTTTTTTTGGTTTTCACTATTGATGCAATGATTTGAGTGGATATTATTTAATTTCAAGGCTTTATTTTGAATAAATAACCTTTGTTTTTTTATTAAGGAGTTAAATCATGTGCCATCATTTATGCTTTTAGTATATTCTCAGAAAGTACCAAACACTTAATTTTTATCAGAATTATTTCAGTTTTTAATGGGGTTTTTTATTCATTACTTATAAAAGAGTAGCAGAATGGAGAGACTTGGTTCACATCTGGGATTGGTCTGTCTTTTATCATTTTCTTGGAATCAGTGTGACATCAAGTAAAATAATTATCTAGTAGTGTGCAGTTTTATGTGTACTAGAAAGAACCCTGAGTTTGGACACAAAGTACCTGGATTCAGAACCTGACTCTTCCTGTTACTTTTGTTATCTTAGATAAGTCAATTTATCAATTTGGGTTTCAGTTCTTCAACTGAAAAACTGAAAGAATTTGATTAGGTGACTAGGATGGTCCTTTTTATCTTTTAAATCTGTTATTCTGGCCTGGTAACTTGCTCTATACATATACGTTAACAAGTAATGGTCTTAAAAATTGGCTAATCATTGAAGTATTGTTAGCTTTAAACAAAGTTACATAACCTGTATCATCAGAAGGAGAACTTGAACTAAGTCATTTTGGTTTGAAAGCTAGACCTCTATCTGCTACATCATGCTTCTGAGGCTGAATACAAAGACTAAATTTTTATTATGAATTTAGTAAAATTTTCATAAGGAGGCCCTGTTTGCAAAATTTAGTAAATTATATGGTCTCATATAATCATTTTGATCTATATGTCTATAATATTTTAATAACTTTCCAAAATGTCTTATAAAGTTTTTAGTAACATCTTAATAACAATGCTATCTGATATTATTCTATTTCCTTTCTATGAGAAAATGTCAATTGTTAGCAGTGAACAATATTTATTTAAATAGTAATTGCTTTAAATGTTTACATCTGAATTTATTTAGCTACTCTGTTGAGAACTGTAAGTGTGAACTGTTACCTATAATTATGTGAGGTGTTCAAATTACCATTTCAGGTTTGAAGTAATAGATTTCATTTGGTGAAAATGCTTCCAAATAAGCCATATCCTACTAATTTAAGTAGTTTTTAGCATTATACCATGAAGTGTGAGAATATCTATTTCTGTTTTGATTCTCATTCTCTTTTACATTTATGAATGTATTTTCCCTACCAAATATATAACTAATATGGAGTTAGTAAGTCTGAAACACTTTAGTTTTCTTTTCTTTTTTTTTAATAACTTTTTATTGACAGAACCCATGCCAGGGTAATTTTTTATAGCATCATCCCTTGCACTCACTTCTGTTCCGATTTTTCCCCTCCCTCCCTTCACCTCCTCCCCCAGATGGCAAGCAGTCCTATACATGTTGAATAGGTTACAGTGTATCCTAGATACAATATATATGTGCAGAACCAAACAGTTCTCTTGTTGCACAGGGAGAATTGGATTCAGAAGGTATAAATAACCCGGGAAGAAAAACAAAAATGCAAACAGTTTATATTCATTTCTCAGTGTTCTTTCTTTGGGTGTAGCTGCTTCTGTCCATCCTTGATCAATTGAAACTGAATTAGCTCTCTTTATTGAAGAGATCCACTTCCATCAGAATACAAACTCAAACAGTATCGTTATTGAGATATATATATATATAATGATCTCCTGGTTCTGCTCATTTCACTTAGCATCAGTTCATGTAAGTCTCACCAGTCCTCTTTGTATTCATCCTGCTGGTCATTCCTTACAGAACAATAATATTCCATAATGATCATATACCACAATTTACTCAACCATTCTCCAATTGATGGGCATCCATTCATTTTCCAGCTTCTAGCCACTACAAAAAGGGCTGCCACAAACATTTTGGTACATTCAGGTCCCTTTCCCTTCTTTAATATCTCTTTGGGATATACGCCCAGTAGAAACACTGCTGGATCAAAGGGTATGCACAGTTTGATAACTTTTTGAGCATAGTTCCAAATTGCTCTCCAGAATGGCTGGATGTGTTCACAACTCCACCAACAATGTATCAGTGTTCCTGTTTTCCCACATCCCTTCCAACATTCCGCATTATCTTTCCCTGTTATTCTAGCCAATCTGACTGGTGTGTAGTGGTATCTCAGAGTTGTCTTAATTTGCATTTCTCTGATTAATAATGATTTGGAACATATTTTCATATGGCTATAAATAGTTTTAATTTCTTCATCTGAGAATTGTCTGTTCATATCTTTGACCATTTATCAATTGGAGAATGGCTTGATTTCTTATAAATTAGAGTCAATTCTCTATATATTTTGGAAATGAGGCCTTTATCAGAACCTTTGAATGTAAAAATGTTTTCCCAGTTTGTTTCCCTTCTAATCTTGTCTGCATTTGTTTTGTTTGTACAAAAACTTTTCAATTTGATATAATCAAAATTTTCTATTTTGTAGTCAATAGTAATCTCTAGTTCTTCTTTGGACACAAATTCCTCCCTCTTCCACAGGTCTGAGAGGTAAACTATCCTATGCTCTTCCAATTTATTTATAATCTCATTCTTTATGCCTAGGTCATGAACCCATTTTGACCTTATCTTGGTGTATGGTGTTAAGTGTGGGTCAATGCCTAATTTCTGCCATACTAATTTCCAATTTTCCCAGCAATTTTTGTCAAATAATGCGTTCTTATCCCAAAAACTGGGGTCTTTGGGGAACACTTTAGTTTTCAAAGAATTAAAAATCACTGTCACATAAAAAGCAATAGACAAGAATATGACTACTGCTAGTAAGTTACAACATATAAGGCTTAAGAAATCTCAAAGAAGAATAAAGGTTGTCATCAAGTAAATATATGATTGAAAAAGATGATGGGTGTTCCCATAGAGTAACTGAGGGATAACTTATTGCTTTGCTTATGTGCTCCACTGGCATCTTCTTGATGAAAAGTAAATCTCCTGATATATGGATTTATGGGAAGACATGAACAAAAGCTGTATAAAATGGGCCAGAATGAGCAGGTTATAATCTGAGTTACTGGAAAGAACAATTAATTGGTGAGATCACAATTCTATTCAAGAAGCGATAATCTGATAAGTATGGTGGATTTTTATTAAGCATCCAAACCTGGTACTTCTTAGCCAAGTCTCATTATAGGATGTTTAAAATGTAAATTCTATAAAATTTAATTGTAGAGCACAGCACTATTTCTGTGGCTTCTCTTCCGTAAAACTATCTAGCATATGATAGTTTCTACACTTGAACGTTTCCATCTCATATCAAATGTTGTTTACTCTGGAATGAATTTTCAACGCATTTGTGTCTGTTACTGCTTGAATTTGTTGTCCTTCTGAGTACATGTTTCAGCTTAGACATTCATTTGAGTAACGTGAAATAGACTCTTTATATCCATGTTTTAGGTCAACAGGTTCCATTAGCAAAATTACCATTTTTTATTCTTCTCAAGGTAGTAAGAGAGATACTGAAAGTCTGAAAGTAAGATCAATTTGTCCCTAAGGAGCATTCTTTTCTAATCTCTAGTGGGATTTTAAAACACATATATTAACTGAGAGATTCAAGAAGAAAATACCAATTTCATTCATTTTACTTCATGGACATTTTGGAATTCTTAAAATGCTTAAAGTTATGAAAATTTCTTTTAATCATTAAGAAACAATTTGGGGGGTTAATTTGAGTATGTGTTTTCTTGGAATCAAACTCTAATGTAAAATTTCAATAGGTGTAATAATTTTTGATAAAATCATATTCTATTATCTGATTGCTTGAAAGCCACAGGAGATATTAAGTAAGCATTAGGGAGAGACATCTTACAAAGTTCATGTTGGCACAGAGTATTTTACTTGTCAGATCTTGATTTTACAATATGAAATGCAATCCTGAAAATTTTCTGTGAGATTATTTATAAATTTACTAGAAAGAACTTTATCCAATGCTTTTGTTAAGAGCTTTAAAATGAGGGAAGACTCAGTAAAGTGGGAACAATGACTGAACTGGGAACTATATTGCCAAATATATGTTTGTTGTTGTTCACTCCTTCAGCTGTGTCCAAATTTTCATGACTTCATAGACCATTCAATCTATGTTTTTTTTTGTTTTTTGTTTTTTGTTTTGTTTTGTTTTTGCAAGGATCCTGGAGGAGTTTGCCACTTCCTTCTCTAAATTATGTGCTACCTTGAATAAATAATTAAACCTCCCTGAATTGAAATCTCAAAGAAGAATAAAAGTTGTCATCAAGGAAATATCTATAAAATGAGGGGAGAAATATGAATTATATTGAATGATCCCTAAGATCCTTTATATTTCTAAATCTAAGAGCTCTATGATTTCTGACCCCCCTTCAAGTTAGTGTTTGAAGTGGGCAAACAAATGTTGCATCACCATCCCTTAACTTCAGATTCTAAACTGCTGCTGAGTCTGGAATGAAAAGAAAAGGTAATCTCATACTAAAGAATGATTGGGTGAAACAGCAAATCATAGACATAATTAATAACTTCACCCAAGAAAACGATAATAATGAGACATCATACCAAAATGTATGGGATGCAGCCAAAGCGGTAATAAGGGGAAATTTCATATCTCTAGAGGCCTATTTGTATAAAATAGAGAAAGAGAAGGTCAATGAATTGGGTTTGCAACTAAAAATGCTAGAAAAGGAACAAATTAAAAACCCCCAGTCAAACACTAAACTTGAAATTCTAAAAACCTTTTATTTTTAAAATAGAGATCAATAAAATTGAAAGTAAAAAAAACTATTGAATTAATTAATAAAACTAAGAGTTGGTTCTATGAAAAAACCAACAAAATAGACAAACCCTTAGTAAATCTGATTAAAAAAAGGAAAGAGGAAAATCAAATCGTTAGTCTTAAAAATAAAAAGGGAGAACTCGCCACTAATGAAGAGGAAATTAGAGCAATAATTAGGAGTTACTTTGCCCAACTTTATGCCAATAAATTCGACAACTTAAATGAAATAGAAAAATACCTCCAAAAATATAGCTTGCCCAAACTAACAGAGGAAGAAGTAAATATCCTAAACAGTCCCATCTCAGAAAAAGAAATAGAACAAACTATCAATCAACTCCCTAAGAAAAAATCCCCAGGACCAGATGGATTTACATGTGAATTCTACCAAACATTTAAAGAACAATTAACTCCAATGCTAAATAAACTATTTGAAAAAATAGGGATTGAAGGAGTCCTACCAAACTCCTTTTATGACACAGACATGGTACTGATACCTAAACCAGGTAGGCTGAAAACAGAGAAAGAAAATTATAGACCAATCTCCCTAATGAATATTGATGCTAAAATCTTAAATAAAATATTAGCAAAAAGATTACAGAAAATCGTCACCAGGATAATACACTATGACCAAGTAGGATTTATACCAGGAATGCAGGGCTGGTTCAATATTAGGAAAACTATTAGCATAATTGACTATATCAATAACCAAACAAACAAAAACCGTATGATCATCTCAATAGATGCAGAAAAAGCATTTGATAAAATCCAACATCCATTCCTAATAAAAACACTTGAGAGCATAGGAATAAATGGACTTTTCCTTAAAATAGTCAGGAGCATATATTTAAAACCATCAGTAAGCATCATATGCAATGGGGAAAAACTGGAACCTTTCCCAGTAAGATCTGGAGTGAAGCAAGGTTGCCCACTATCACCATTATTATTTAATATCGTATTAGAAACACTAGCCTCTGCAATAAGAGTCAAGAAAGATATTAAAGGAATTAGAGTAGGCAATGAGGAAACCAAACTATCACTCTTTGCAGATGATATGATGGTATACCTAGAGAACTCCAGAGATTCTACTAAAAAGCTATTAGAAATAATTCATAATTTTAGCAAAGTAGCTGGCTACAAAATAAATCCCCATAAATCCTCAGCATTTTTATACAACACCAACAAAACCCAACAGCAAGAGATGCAAAGAGAAATTCCATTCAGAATAACTGTTGATTTGGGAATCTATCTACCAAAGGAAAGTCAGGAATTATATGAGCAAAATTAAAAAAAAGTCTCCAACAAATAAAGTCAGACTTAAATAATTGGAAAAATATTAAGTGCTCTTGGATAGGCCGAGCGAACATAATAAAGATGACAATACTCCCTAAACTAATCTATTTATTTAGTGCTATACCAATCAGACTTCCAAGAAAATATTTTAATGATCTAGAAAAAATAACAACAAAATTCATATGGAACAATAAAAAGTCGAGAATCTCAAGGGAATTAATGAAAAAAAAATCAAATGAAGGTGGCCTAGCTGTACCTGATCTAAAATTATATTATAAAGCAGCAGTCACCAAAACCATTTGGTATTGGCTAAGAAATAGATTAGTGGATCAGTGGAAAAGGTTAGGTTCACAAGACAGAATAGTCAACTATAGCAATCTAGTGTTTGACAAACCCAAAGCCCCTAACTTCTGGGAAAAGAATTCATTATTTGATAAAAACTGCTGGGATAATTGGAAATTAGTATGGCAGAAATTAGGCATGAACCCACACTTAACACCATATACCAAGATAAGATCAAAATGGGTCCATGACCTAGGCATAAAGAACGAGATTATAAATAAATTAGAGAAACATAGAATAGTTTATCTCTCAGACTTGTGGAGGAGAAGGAAATTTGTGACCAAAGATGAACTAGAGACCATTACTGATCACAAAATAGAAAATTTTGATTACATCAAATTAAAAAGCCTTTGTACAAACAAAACTAATGCAAACAAGATTAGAAGGGAAGCAACAAACTGGGAAAACATCTTCACAGTTAAAGGTTCTGATAAAGGCCTCATTTCCAAAATATATAGAGAACTGACTCAAATTTATAAGAAATCAAGCCATTCTCCAATTGATAAATGGTCAAAGGATATGAACAGACAATTTTCAGAGGATGAAATTGAAACTATTACCACTCATATGAAAGTGTTCCAAATCATTATTGATCAGAGAAATGCAAATTAAGACAACTCTGAGATACCACTACACACCTGTCAGATTGGCTAAGATGACAGGAAAAAATAATGATGAATGTTGGAGGGGATGCAGGAAAACGGGGACACTAATGCATTGTTGGTGGAGTTGTGAACGAATCCAACCATTCTGGAGAGCAATCTGGAATTATGCCCAAAAAATTATCAAATTGTGCATACCCTTTGATCCAGCAGTGTTTCTATTGGGCTTATATCCCAAAGAAATACTAAAGAAGGGAAAGGGACCTATATGTGCCAAAATGTTTGTAGCAGCCCTATTTGTAGTGGCTAGAAACTGGAAATTGAATGGATGCCCATCAATTGGAGAATGGCTGGGTAAATTGTGTATATGAATGTTATGGAATATTATTGTTCTGTAAGAAATGACCAGCAGGATGAATACAGAGAGGACTGGCGAGACTTACATGAACTGATGCTAAGTGAAATGAGCAGAACCAAGAGATCATTATACACTTCGACAACGATATTGTATGAGGACATATTTTGATGGAAGTGGATTTCTTTGACAAAGAGACCTAACTGAGTTTCAATTGATAAATGACGGACAAAAGCAGCTACACCCAAAGAAAGAACACTGGGAAACGAATGTGAACTATCTGCATTTTTGTTTTTCTTCCCAGGTTATTTATACCTCCTGAATCCAATTCTCCCTGTGCAACAAGAGAACTGTTCGGTTCTGCAAACATATACTGTATCTAGGATATACTGCAACATATCCAACATATAAAGGACTGCTTGCCATCTAGGGGAGGGGGTGGAGGGAGGGAGGGGAAAAAATTGGAACAGAAACGAGTGCAAAGGATAATGTTGTAAAAAAAAAATTACCCTGGCATGGATTCTGTCAATATAAAGTAATTATTAAATAAAAATTAAAAAAAAAAGAAAAGAAAAGGTAAGACAAGAGGAGAAAAGGAGAGAGAAGGGAAGAAAAGGACAAAAAGAAAAAAGAAAAAAAGATCAAGGAGACAAGAAGAACTAGATAACCTTAATACTTTATATATTTTTTCCTCCTACAGGAAGATTTTTCAGCATATCTTAAGTATGTTTCATTAAAAGCTTAGCTTTGAAAGGCAGAGTAAACAACCAGACTTGGTTAGTAACTATTTGCATTTAAATGAGCAAATCTGAATGTGTGAGATATCATAATCTTATTTCCTTATTTCCTTCAAACCCCCCATCAAGAGTTCTTGTTCATTTATTATCTTTTCCTTCTATGAATTTCATTAATACGTATCATACTTTTCTAGTCTTGCATTTTTCATTTTTGTTTTCTAAAATCTTTTCCAGATTTCTTGGTATTTTTTCATTTTTCATTGAAATATAGTGTTATATTACAGTATTATCTTAAAACTCATTAAAATGTCTCTTGTAAGAAGATTTTCCCAAGTTCTCAGTTAAATTGCTTTACCATTTTTGTGCTTTGAAACTGATGCTTTTGGGAAGAGGTAGCTTCATAAGTGATCAGAAAATATTCTCAGCCAACTTATCTTCTATTCCTCTATCCATTCTCTTCATCCTGTTCACATACTAGTAGAAACTCAATCATAGATATGTTAGATGCAATTTTGCATTTATCTTATTAGGTTTTTTGCTCCTTTGGCCTCCACTGCAATTCTGCGCACTGCAAATATAACAGAATTCCCAGGAGCTAAAGGAAGAATTCCCATCCCTCCATATGCTACACCTTAAATGCAAAATATTTTTATTACTAAACTATACACAAATAATTTATATGAAACAATGACTAAAAATGATAGTGTTATATTGTCTACATAATGCTTTGCAGTAGTATTAAATGAATCCTTTTTTTGTTTTTATCATTAACTATTTTCAGTTCCATTATCCATTAAACAATATATATTCATTACAAAAAATGTCTTCTACATGCCAAGCACTTTGATGGGTGCTGGGGCTAGAAAGTTGGAAGAATATAATTCTTTCTTCTTGAAGAGCTTACATTCTAATAGACAACATGAAATAGACACATATATGTACATATAGAATAAATACAAGGTAGGGAAGAGAGGAGGACACTTGGATGGGGGATGAGAAGATAAGGAAAGACTTTGATCAGGAAAGATTTTTTGATAAGCAAAAAGACTAACCTACAATATCCCACCGTCTGAGAAAATACACACTTTGTGTATGGGGACCTTATAATAAAGAAGCAACATGGTAAAGAAATGAAAAGAATGTTGGATTTGGAATCTGAGGACATCAATTTAAATCCTAGTTCTGACATTTGTTAATTTTTAAATTTAGATGAGTTAATTAATTTCCATAAACTTTAGTTTGATCATTTTTAAAATGAGAGAGTTGAATTAGATAACCCCCAAACTCCATTTTAACCCTATACCTAATATGTTCTGAATCTGTGAGTGTCATGCTCCGCATTCTACTCTGTCCTTGTCAGGGATCTGTAGCCCAAAGGTTGGGAGCCACCATCCTATAATTAATAACTATAATGGTCACTACAAAATGACAAAAATCTATTTAGAGGTCTTATTCCCCAGACAACTGCCTGTCAGCCATTTATCAGCAGAGAACAAAGGCTTAAAAGTCAAAAATTCTGCCCCTCTGATGGAAGATATGGTCAGAAAGGAAGTTGACTTTAAGGACAATGAAAGATGACTTTAGACTTTCATTTTTTCAACTTTGTTCCATCTAAGTTATCCTGGAAAATGGCCAATGGAGTACTCACTTTTCCATAATCAGAAAAACTCATGCTTTCTCGGGCTTTTTAGACATAGATACCAGTGATATGCATGGCTCTCTCAACTCCATTTGTGTAAAGGAGCAGAATGTTGGCACAGCTTTTATGATGAAGAAATGCTGTTAGTGGCTTGCTCTGGAGAAAACATGTGGCAGTCTTACTTTAGACCCTATAAATATTCAGATCTCTCCCTCAGATTCCTTCTCTTGAAGGGTTGATGTTGATTCTAGGAGGGAAAATGTTGAGGGGGAGAAGAGAGAGAGAGAGAGAGAGAGAGAGAGAGAGAGAGAGAGAGAGAGAGAGAGAGAGAGAGAGAGAAAGTAGAAAAAAATTAGCTATTAGCTCTGACTTTCTTTATCTAGCCTTTAAGTTTTAGAATAATTTCATGGCTCTTGAGTGATGCCTAATTGTATTTCAGATTTTTGAAGTGAGTGATTTAACTACAGAGCTGATTTTTAAATCATTAGAAGTCACACAAAAAGATAAGTTTGACTGAATTGATTCTCCCCATGTTAAAGAGAACCTTCTGTGATTATTTCTATGAGTTTGGAGAATTCATTGCAGAAAATTATGCTTAGCTAGAGTAAAATTGAGATTCAAGTGCCTAGGCTCTGCCAAATGTTTGGTGTATATGATAAATATTCACATGCAGTTTGCTGGGTTAAAATAGTGCTGGGTTTGAAGTTGGAAGAACTGAGGTCAAATCCTAATTTTGATTCTTAATAATTATTAACTGTGAATAAGTTATAAGACTCTGAGTTTCAGGTAATTTCCTAGGATTAGCCTACAAAGCTAAAGATGAGTTAGAGAAAGGAAATAAATTCCCTATACTGAAGAAAGCAAGCAGAGTTTGGAAGGTACATGTCTTAAAATTTTTATACCTTGATTAACATATTATTATATAACTTGTTATTATGTAATTATTTATAATCTATAACATATTCATAATTATAAAATTATAATTATCATAGCTAGAATTATATACTGGATCTAGGTATGCAAAACACTTTATGTGATGCTATTTAATTCTCACAATATTGTGAGATAGGTACTATTAGTGCCATTTTGCAAATGAAGAAACTGAACCTGAGATGTTAAGTGACTTATCCAGGCCTATAATATACATATAATATCTATGCATAGATTTAAACGGGTCCTCCTGTCTTCAGATCTAATATTCTCTCCTTTGTATCACATGTAAATATATGTGAAAGATAGATACTCTGCCATACTTGCAGGATAGTTTAGATCACATCATTTAATATATTTGATTAGAGGGAAGTGAACACTCATCAAATTGGGCATTTGGGGTTAAGTGACTTGCCCAGAGTCACACAGCTAGGAAGTGTTAAGTGTCTGAGACCATATTTGAACTTAGGTCTTCTTGACTTCAGGGTTGATGCTCTATCCACTGCGCCACCTCGCTTCCTCTGCACTACCTATCTGCCTCCATAGTAATCTTTTAGTAAATGCCTATTGATTGATACTCTCTAGAATTTGGAAGGAAATTTAGCTTTCCTATCATTTCATGCTCTTCTACATCCATCAGTACTGTTCTTTTCCTCTCATCTTCTTCCAAAATTCTCTCTATATTTCACCACTTTTTTTCCCCAACCAGAAGTTGTTTGATGGCAAAGAAGCACCACTTGAGTATCCACCAACAAATGAATAGAGCCAGATAGATCTAAAAATCTGCCAATTTATCTTATCATTATAAGATGGGCTGGTCTACTTCAGGTTGAGAAAAATTCATTCTAATTTTTTTTTTTTAGAACAGATCATGGCGTGAGAGTCTAATACATATTCATTACATGTTGAATGAATTGGCTGGGATGTTGATAAAATTCCATCTTTTCCATGTAAAAGCTATTGGAGAAAAGAAAGTGAATACAAAGTAAGGCTAATAAATGAAAGAGGAAAAGAGTACAAGAGATCTTTGCTAATAATGGAAGTAGGAGGAAAGGAGGAAGGAAAGAGAAATAATAAATGCTAAGATCTGAAAAGAGGAGAGACAGTCATAAAATTTAAAGCTACAAAGATTTTAATAATCATCTGGTCCAAACTCTATCCTGCTCCCCATTTAAGAAGAAAAAGAAAACTGAAGCCTCTGAGGAAGGAAGAAAGCAGAATGATACTTTTAAAAATCTAAAATCAAGCAATTCAAGTAAATAGCCATTAATCTTACTATAGGACAAAGGTCTGTGACAGTGTCAAAATACAAAATCTTTAAGCCCTGAGAATTAAATGCCCCAAAAGCTATCTAAAAAAAAAAAAAACCTTATTCCTAAAAAAAACTTATTCTTTGAGGGATCTATATAGGAAAGATTTTGTTATGATCATTTTTGTGCAAGACACCTCACAAGAATATAAACTCATTGAGGTTAGAGATTTTCTCAATCATTTCCCTATCTTATAATTTCCTAACCTTATAGGTTGCGTATACCTGGCATTTAATAACTAAATCAAATAAATTATTGATGCAGGGTAGCTATATTATACAGTGGATAGCTGGGTCTGGAGTTAGGAAGACCTTAATTTAAATTTGACCTCAGACACATACTAACTGTGTAACCCTAGGCAAGTCATCTCTTTGATTCAGTTTCCTCAACTATAATTGAGTTAGAGAAGAAAATGGCAAACTACTCTTGTATCTTTACCAAGAAAACCCCAAATGGGATCATGAAGAATTAGATACAACTAAGCAACTAATATACATCAATAAAAAAGGAGGAAGTTGACACAAGAAATTTGAGTTTTATGTGCTACTCCAATATTTTTGATGGTATTTTAATAACATATTATATTTTTCATTATGTTTTTTGTATTATTAGGTAATAAACTGAAAGATAAATGAAATAAAGGATAAACATTACCTACAAGATCATAATTATTTTTAGTTACACAGCTCATCACTGCAATTAGTGTGAATATTTATACCTTTGAGGGACATGTTTTCTCATTAGAAACACTTTCAAATTATTAACAGATAACTTTCTGTAAACCTAGAAACTGGATGTTTTTGTGATTAGATTGTGTTTTTTAAACCTCTTCTTTCCTTTGTAAGTTATTATCAATGAAATAAGTAAAAGTAGGAGAGGTTTCTTATCTTCCAATCAAATACAACAAGCAATTATTAAGTATTCACTATGTGCAGGGGAGTAGACTAACAAAATAATACCCTAGAAGTGAGAAGTATAAGCTTCTAAAAGATAGAAAGTATTCATTCTTTGCATGTCTATCCCCAGCACATACCTCAGGGGCTAACAAATGCGTATTGATTGCTTAAGTGAATGTTGTACAGGGAAAGTTAGATGTGAAAACAGATAAAAATATAAGGGAGGGGGCTTTGAGGGAAGCTATCATACCATTTAAGAAATTCCCTTGTCAACCTGAAGGGATTATGAGCTTCCTGTCATTGTCCAGAGGAAAAAGTGAAGAATTACTTCAAGTAATGTATGTATGCTCACTTGAATTGTTCTGATTCTGTTTCAGAGGATGCTTCCTGATGATTGGTGATTGGAATTTAGTTGAACCACCTCATAGTCTTTAAAGCAATTTAATTTGTCCCTTTTAGTCTCCCTTTTTGCTTCTTTTCTTCATGCCTTCTTCAGTCACCAAACCAGTTAGGGAAAGATGTTTATATGATACAATGTGTTTCCTACAGGAAAAAAGATAGCTCATATAGTAATGTACTTTCCTACTTGGAGAGATTTACTTCGATGGTGCAAGTATGATGGGAAGAGTCTTTCTTGCTCAACAGCCCTCAATGCATGTTCACTTTATAGTTTAAATCACAGAATAGTACAATAAGACTAGAAAGAACTGCATACAATTTCATGAAAGAGAAGCATTTTAGATTGTCAAGCTATGGCCTTCATAATCCCAAATTCATTTTAGGGGAGGGGAAGCTAATGTGCTATTTTTCATCTTTTATATTTTCTATAAAGTGAAATAAATGTTTTATACCTTATATGAATTTAATGCCTTTATATCATATATAGGACTTATAGGCCCTATAATCTGCATTTAAAGAACTCTAAAAAATAAGCTCCATTTTATTGGGATATTTTCCTGCTGTAACTTCAGTTTACAACAATCCAATACAGGAGGCAACAATCCAAGGAGAATAAGTTAACCATTTTGTATAAAACAACGGGTCTTTGTGGATCCTTGATTAGTAGGTTACACTTATATACATGAAAATTTGAGGAGAGTATGAGTACTAACAACAAAAGCTGTAGTTCATGATATAAGATCTGAACTTCAAGGAAGTAAAGGTTTCTAAGATTCATAAATAAAGAGCAAATACATGGTGGTGGGAGCAGGCAGTGGAGAGTTGGCAGCCTATGTTAGTCTCTGAGATGGGTTTGAAGTTCCATCAGGTGAGGAGTATTTGCTTAGACCTGACTCAAGGAGGAAAAATCAGCCTTTGTGGATGATGGATGGTAGAGGGGAAACCCAAAATCAGGACAACAAATTAGGAGGAAATTATAATATACAAAAAAGGCAGTAATGAAGATATAAGCTAAGGTAAAGGCTAATAGAGAAGAATCCTATGTGAGAGATGTGGAGGTAGAATCTGGCAGCATTCAACATAGATTATATTTTCCAGTAGAAGAAAGATGATGTTTAATTCATCTTAATTTATCCCCTAACATATAGATCTGAATGCTATAAATAATAGATATCCAATAAGTATTTATTAAATTAAATATAATGTTTGATATTTGTAAATGTAATGTTACATTAAGATGCTGTTTTAATGTAAAATATAATTTTAAGCTTGCAAAAATAAGTAAATGAAAAAATATCTATTAAGTACTTACTATATGTAAAGTACTAGGAATTTAGATAGAAAAAAATTAGATCCTGTCTTCAAGAAGCAATTCTAATAGAAGTCATTATGCATATGAAGTTTCAGCTGGAAGTCATATGGAAAGTTTCAGTGGTCCTTAGAATACAGATGCAAAGTGGGTAATAATACATCTTCTTCACTGTCATTTTCATAGATGAAAACAGTATCTTCCTTTAAGTTTGCAAAGCATATTATATCTCATTTGATCTCCATTATACTAATTAACTCCATTTTATAATTGTAGAAAATGAAGCTTGTGCAGAGAAGTTAAGTGATTTGCTTATGGTCATAAGAATAAGTATTAGCAACAATTAAATTCATGCCTCTTCTGATACTAAGCCCAGTGTACCTTTTCCTTTAACAATCTGCCTTCCTTAGGTAAGACCTCCACTGTATTAAAGAAATTATTTAAAATTACATAAGAGGGGAAGTTAGGTGGTACAGTGGGTAAAGCACCAGTCCTGAAGTCAAGAGGACCTGAGTTCAAATCTGCCCTCAGATACTAGCATTTCCTAGCTGTGTGACCATGGGCAAGTCACTTAACTCCAACTGCCTCAACAACAACAACAAAAAAATTTTTTTTAATTGTATAGGAAAAGATGTTGGGTAGATCTGACTTATGCTGGTTAAATGAACACTCCACATGGATGAGAACATAGTGCTACCAGAATAATGGCAAATTTACTGGACTTCTTTATATAAGGGGATTTTATATAAAGTACATTATTATTTTAATTTCTTAATTATCTATGATTTCATTTGTGAGGACATTATCCCTACTGATGTATATGCTTACCTTTCTATGCTTCAATTATCTGGGGATTAAAAAAATAAATCTATCACCTAGTCATCAAATGCTTGGTGCTGAATTTCTTTATACATAGATGCTGCATACTGGTCCTAAAATGAACGACGTAATCTATCGCTGGGCCTATCATGAAAATCTTTCTAGCTTGGTGCAGTACAACTGGTCAGAGCTTATGCCTCTTTGGCATAGTCCTTAAGCACTCAGGGACACATCCATACTATGATGAAGCATCAGAGGAGAGCTGTAGTGAAGGACAGTCCATTATCAACACATTTCTAATAGCTGGCTGCCAATTTTCTTATATGTTTGTCCTTTTATCATTGAGCACAGCCCCATAACCTCTTGCATTCCCTTCAGTGCTTGTTAAACTATTTTTCCCTTTATTTCCTCAAGGACAATCACTGGTAGTTGTTTGAAAATGATTCATAGTGTCTCCATTCATACACTGATGCTTAATCATCATAAAACTATCCATCTGGAGTTTTGTTCCTTAGGGGACTTTCTGTACAGGCACAAACATAGCAGAGGTACAAAGATATTTTAGTGCTAGAACAATGCAATTGTTCAGCCCTCTAACTTGCTCTTCAAGATGCTAACCTCCTACAACTCCTGGAAGCATAATTCATAATGCTGTGTGTGTGTGCACATGCTGGGGTGTATGTGCATGTATGTGTGTATGGGGGTGTGTATGCATGCAGGCGTGCTCATTTTTTCCCCAGACAGTACAGCTATCAAAACCACCTTGTGCAACCATTGATAGAGTAATTGGAAAATATTGGATTTGTTTAGGCTTAAGAGTGAACAAATAATGACTAGCCTTCAGAAACCTGATCCAATTTAAAAACAAACTAAAGTTAGGGAACTAGTCTCTGGATTTTGCACATGTTGATTTTCATAGCTTAACATACTTAACTGCTTCTGATGCACCTGAGCCTAAGGGAGGCATTCTCTGTCTCACAGTACTGGCTTGTGACTTCAGCATTTCATTTCACTGTTGATCATCATTTTGTTGCCACTGAGAATAACTGCAATCATATAAATACATGCTATTTTGACCCAGGAACCCAGACATCTAGTGAAACAACAGATTTCATCCCCAGTGGAGACTGCCAGATGTCCTTGTTACTCTCTCCTAATACTATCCCTATGCATCCTGATCCTTTATCCTTAACTAAAAACCACAGAGAGCATCATTCACCTTGTCTTCTCACCATGGCTTATTGCCTTGACAGCCCCTCTCCCTGGCTATTTTCCCTGACTCCTCAGGGGTCAAGTACCCATTTTTTGCCATTCATCTCCCTACAATCTACTGATGCAACAGGTCTCTTTCACACCAAAGTGAAAATATTTCTCTTGACTACTTAGAACTTCCCTCCTCCATTTGATGGGCCATAGATTTAGTGCATGATGGTACCCATAATGTCATTAAGTCTAATCCCCTTCTTATTAATGCTGAGGAAGCTGAGAAATTTGCCCAAGACCACAAACATAATAAGTATCAAAGCTAGGATTCTAATCCTTGTTCTCTGACTCCAAATCCAGGATCTTTTCCCATTTTTCCAGGAGATCTCTCCCCCACAAATCTTCCTATAGTGTTTTGTATAAGTTCATTTACCACTATTGTGTTTTTTTTGGTATCACCCTTAGGAACCTAGGATCAATCACAAGATCATGGAAGGGATAGTTACTCAAATATCTTTTTTACAGAAGAGGTACTTAAGACATAAGAAGTAAATGATTTGTCTAAGTTTTTTGGGGTAATAATTTTCAGAGGAAAGATAAAATTATGTATTTTGTAGTTCCCAAACATTCCTTTTTTTTTCATTTTTGTTACTTGAAAGTCTAGAACTTTATTGAACCCTTGAGTATCTGTTGTCATTAAATTTTAAGGTATTTAATAGATAATTGATAATTGAAAACTTAAATATATATATTTTTTAATTTATGAAACAAATTAAAGCTAAAAGAAGAAAGAAAAAAAAAACAAAATTTCTCAAGATTTGGGTGGAGGGGAATTATCTGGGGTTTCTTTCTACCAAAATTTCATTGATTCCCTATCACTTTTAGAATAAAAAAAAAGCTAGACATAGCAGTATATCTCTGTAACATCTACTTTCTGAAAAGATGAAGCTGGTGGATTTAAGGTCTGAAGTTCTGAGCTACAATTGAGTGTTTGTACTAAACAGGGAGACAATATGGAGAAAATAGAGGTTGTCTAAGAAATTGTAAATTAGATCAGAAATGGAGCAGCCCAGATTTGCTCAGTAGTAGGATTGGTTGTGTGAGTAGCCAATGTATGTGTAACCTGGATAAGACAGAGACACTTAGTCTCAAAAGCAGCAACAACAGAAGAATAAAATGTAATCTCTTCTATTTGATATTTAAAAACCTTCACTATATTGCTTTAGACTGTTTTTAGATTGATTTCTCATTATGCCCCTCCACACACTATCCATTCTAACCAAATTTATTATTCTTTATACTCACTAAATCCAATTCTTGCTTCCATACCTTTACATGAACTATCCTGTAGGCCTGCAATGCTCTCCCTTCTTACCTGTCTCCCTTGAAGCCTCGGTTCAAATGTGTCCTTCTCAAGGCTCTTCCTTATTTCTTAATGCCCTAGACCAGGATTTCTTAAACTTTTTCCATTCATGATCTCTTTTCCCTTGAGAAATTCTTATGTGACCCTGGGTATAAAGGTATATAAAATGCAAATCAAACACTTACTGATATTAAATGATAATTTTTTGATCCCCAATTCAGTTATGAGACCCAATATGGGGTCACAACTCACAATTTAAGAAACTACAAAAGTAACTCCTTGAAAATGCTGTATGTTTATCTATCTGGGAACAATTCAGAAGAAAGTAAACTCCTTGAGTATAGGGACTGTTGCATGTTAACTTTGTAGCTGTTGTTCATTAAATTTAAAGGACTATAGCAAAGCCCCTGGCATGTTACAAGCACTCAATAAATTGTTTACAGATTTGAATGTTTTCCCACCTTAAAGAGCTATCCATTTGCACAAATATAACAGAAAGATTAATAGATCAGGAATCATAAGTTCTAAGTTTATCTAGTTCTGACATTTTCCTTTTGTGTCAACTTCAGTAAATCTAACTGCTCTGAAACTTAGATTCCTCATTTGTCAAATAAAAGTAATATGCTATTGACTACTACAGCTGATTTCAAGATTGCCTTAGATAAAATACAAATAACACATCAGAGCCATGAAATATAATGTAGAATTTAGTTTATTACAGTGATAATGATATTTCTGGATACTGTTTTCAGTACTTTTTACACCCGAGAGAGGGCCTCACAATAAAGTATTTGGTATCCCAAACATGGCTCTAAAGAATCAGGGAAACTGAGCCAGACTGTGATGACATTAATACTCATGGTAGGATGCTGTGATTTGTAGCTTATTTAGATAAAACTATGTCCTTACTAATATGTAAATTGACTGAGGGTTTATCAGTATTATTTGACCTTTCCCTCACCCTTACTAATACTTTCTGTTCTTAATATGTCTTTTTTTTTTCTTGAGGCAATTGGGGTTAAGTGACTTGCCCAGGGTCCCACAGCTAGGAAGTGTTAAGTGTCTGAGATTACATTTGAACTCGGGTCCTCCTGACTTCAGGGATGGTGCTCTATCTATGCACTGTACCATCTAGCTGCCCCCATACATCTTTCTTTAACGGCTTCTTATTCACACTTTTTTTTCAGTTATGTCTAACTCTTCATAACCTCATTTGGGGTTTTCTTGACATAGTTACTGGAGTGGTTTGCCATTTTCTTCTCTATTTTATAGGTGAGTAATTGAAGCAAATAACATTAAATGACTTGGCTAGGCTCATATAGATAATAAGTATCTAAGGTCAGATTTGCACTCAAGATGTTTTCCTAACTTCAGAATCCATATTCTATCCAATGCACACATGGCAGTAAATTTTTATATTTTTATTAAAACTTTAAATATACTTTAGTAATATTTTAAATACTTTAGATATACATACATAACTTTCATGCTAGCCAACATCACTGAAAAGAGTAGAAGTGATAGTGGTGTAAAATACCACAGATCAGTCTTTTTTTAAACATTAGATGCCAATAAAAAGGTGACATGGGCTACATGCAATAAAAATGGATCTGGTTGACTAAATCAACAGCACCTATGTTGAGGAAAGCCTCAGGATATAGTCAAGTTGGCCAGAGCTTCTAATAGATACTTAAGACAGATACAATAGGTACTACAAGTAGGAAGACTCATCTTCCTGAATTCAAATCTGACCTTAGATACTTACTTGCCCTATTTTTCTCAGTTTCCCCATCTATAAAATGAACTAGAGAAGGTTATGGCAAAATATTCTAGTATCTTTGCTGAAGAAACCTCAAATGGAGTCATGAAGTGTAGGACTGAATAGAAATGACTGAACAACAATAACAAAAAGATACTATCTTATTGTTGGTTACTAATTGCAAGAATTTTTCTGTAAAGTGAGACGGATTTTATTTAGAATCTTAATTGTTAGCCCTCTTTGCTATGAGATGCCACTCTAGGAGAAGATAACTTCCAGAAACAGAGGTCCAAAGAGCACTGAATCATGTAAATTTCCCACTATCCATAGTAAAAGTCAGCAGCTCCTCTCCCTTATCAACCCCCACAAACCATTTGCTTCTATCATACTCTCTTATGCTTATACTCACCTTCCTTATCTAACATCCTTAGGAAGTGTATATTTTACATTAATAAATTTTATAGGAAATTAGCTTTTCTACATTCCAAGCTAAACACACACACACACACACACACACACACACACACACACTTCTAAATAAAATCTCTTACATTCTTGACATACATCTACTGTAAATGCATTTCCTCATGTGATTCCAGGGGATTATCCATGTTAGTGACCTGATGAAGAGATGATGGATAAATCAAAAGAAGGTGTATATTTTTGGTTTTGGACAACATGAAAATTTGTTTTTATTGACTAGGCTTATTTTTATAATGATTTTTCCTTTATTTTTTCTTTTAAATTGAAGAGTGGGAAGGAAAGGAAATAATGCTTACTAATTAAAAATTAATTTTGAAAAAAAGTTTAAGACCTAATTCAACTGTTACTTCTTTCAGGAAGTCTTTCTTAATCTCCCAATCAGAACTGAATTTTAAATTCTACATTATCCCATAATATTTTGTATCTCTGATGATATTGAACTAATTTTACTTTGAATTGGTTCATATTTATGTCTATTACTAGATTGTAAAATTTGGAAACCAAGAATCTCTTTCATGCTTAAATCTCCAGCTTTGTCTTCCATAGAAGTACAAAAGTAAAAGTGAAGTTAGATAGAAAGGAAAGGAATGGAAGGAAGGAAGAAGGAAGGAAGGAAAGAAAGAAAGAAAAAAAGAGAAAAGATAAAGAAAGAAAGAGAGGGAGGGAGGGAGGGAAGGAGAAAGGGAAAAAGGAAAAAAGAGAAGGAGGAAAGGAGGAGGAAGGAAAGGAGAGGAGGGGGAAAGAAAACAGGGCAAGAAGAGAGGAGTGAGAAAAAAGGAAGATTAGCTACTTTGTTTTAACTATTAAGTTCCCAAAAGATACTTTTTTTTCTTTGTTGAATTTTCTCTTCCTGAGAAAGCATTGCACTCATTCTGAGTTGCCCTGAATTGCTCTCATTATATGAGCACAATAAATATATTTCATTTCTGTTCCTGACCTACTGATAACCTTTAAGAATTTGAATTTTCTTCTCTTTAACCTCATGAAACAGAGGTCACTTTTCATTCAAGCAATCTTCATATATCAAGATACACTATAAATATGAAGAGGGGAGCATTGTGAGATTTATGTGCATAAACACTCAAAATGGTATTATAGTACTTATTAGATAAACCTTCCTTTGCCATCTCAGTATCTGTAGGCTAAAGCCTGGAAAATGATCAAGTTCCAATAATGCTTTCTGCATTTCTCCCTGACAACACATTGACAGTCATGAAATTACTCAAAAGGTACATGAAAAAGAATTGAATGTGTTCCTTTGAAAATACTCTGGTCATAGCCCCAGACAGTTACATTGCAATTTGATTTCAAACCAGGATATTTTTGTTTTTCTGATATATTTGAATATTATTTAAAAAATCTCTGTCATTAATATTCTAATTCTGGTCAATGAATATTCATTCAAAAATATCATATGCCAACTGCCTATAAAACACTGTTAACCACTTGTAAAAAGAAACAGTTTAAATAAGACTGGTCCCTGTCTTTATGAAACTTATAGCTCAGTATGATGATGATACAAACACAGGTAACATTGTTTGAGGAGAGTGTTGTAGTATTGTAAAACAAAATACAAGGTTATGAAGTAGCATTTAGTTGGCTTTAAATTATTAGGGTCAAAGTAAATATAAACATATATATATATATTACATTGATATATCTGAATAAATATATATTTTATACACACACACATATATACATACATATATATATACTATATGTCATAGAGAAGGGCAAATAAATTCATTCTTTCATTCATTTGTTCATTTCTCATTAATTCATCAAATATTTATATATTTTATTAAACATTATTATTATTATGTACACAACGTTCTGGGCACTGAGTAAAATGGTAATGAGTAAAATATAATGATAAAAAATTCCTGCTCTCAAAGAGTTTATAGGTGGTAAGGAAAACAATTTCTATAGATAACTATAATATAATTTAAAATCTGTTAAGTATATAAGATCTTATCTATCTAGGACAATCAAGGGAAAGTTTCTCAGTGCAAATGATTACAAAAATATATAAAGGATATGCTTGAGGGAAAACAATAGGATGTAAACCTTTTTGTTGTTGTTTGCATTAATTTACAGAAAACTCCCAATATAGAAATATTCTCCTCTGGTGTCCATCAGTAACTAAGTTACTTACAGTCTCAGGGAATTCTCGGGGGGCAATAGTTAATTGCCTTTAGTGAAATAATCAGTATGAGTCTGAAATAACATTTCTATCTTCCTTGTTGCAAAGCTGGTCCTATATCCATGTGTCATATTTTCTCTCAGAGGGGCTTTTACAGGTCAATTAAGTCATTTTTTTCACACAATGAAACTGATATTCAAAGAGACTAGACTAAGGAGGCTGAGGGAGAGCCATTAGAATCTCAGTTACTAGGGTTTATGTACATTAGGTGAGAAACTGTTGTCCAAATCCTGGAATTCCAGAATTTTGAGGAAACTTTGGAGATATGAAATCTTCAGCTTTATAAAACGGATGAGAAATGTCTTTTAATTATGATCAGTAAACAAGGACAGAGGGGGTGCATATTTTGGCCTTGGTCTTTAGTACAAGAGAGCTATACTTATAACTACAATCTGATTTGGGATTTTTTTGCTTTTTTTCAAGGATTAAAATTAATGGGTTGCTTCCTGAAAAAGTGCCATTCTAAGAAATTGTAACAACAGCTTTCTCAGAAACTTTTTCAGTAAAAGATTTTCAAGAATACTTAGCTGGAGAAGCTCACAATAATAGGCTCATTGAAAAAAGGCAAAAGCAGTTAGTGGATGTAGAAAATATGTTTCAACACCTGCTATGGAATCCAGGGAACACTCTCTAGGCCAACTCAGTCCTCTCATTTGTAAAATAAGGGACTTGGCCAATACTCAAATGGACAGCATTTATAAAAATCTTCATATGTGCCATGGTTTATGTTAACATAACTACCTGCACATAAATGATGCTTTATAAGTGTTTAATTGAATAATTAGGCACTGAAAAATCCATGGTTGATTTAATTAACTTGTTTGGTAGATTTTTAACCATTATTCTGTTAATTATTTATTAATTTATGGAATAAGAACAAGCATTTCCATAACATAGGATAGTAAAAGAGATTAAATATGAAACCACAAATCTATTTATAATCTACAACTTGCTATTCCTTTTAAACATGTAATAAAATTATCTTGTAAATAGAAGTATGTCTAGAATGGTTTTATATCTATCTACCTATTTGTGTCTAATAGTAGCCATCATTAAGATGAAGTGAAGAGGAGGGGGAAAGAAAAAAGAAATCTTAGTTGATTTTTGCACTGTGTGTGGTAGCAGGAATTTTGAGAGGATTATATAAAACTCTAGAATCCATCAGAAATTCCAGCAATTACTCCAGTGACAAGCATAAGTTCAATTGGGGAAAATTATTGGGAAGCTTTGTATATTTTAGCTTAAGTTCTTGTGAATACTTTTCATTTTCTGTAAGGTGAAATATAAGCTATCCTATGCCCTATATTTATTTATTACCTTGCATGTTATTTAGGAAATTGGAAACTCTTTTGCTTATAATTCTGAAGACAAACATGATTGATAATTAAGTTAATTATGGAGATTTTCTAGAGTGAGCTATAGGAAAAACATAATTATATATTGGAAGTTGGTCTCTGAGGTTAGACTCAAACCATGTGAACCCAGAGAATGTGTGGAACCCTGGAATATGGATTATAGATGATCTAACCAACATACTGGCCATCTTCCTGTAGATTTTTTTTTGCTATTATTTTTGTTTGTTTATAGGCAACAAAACTTTGTTCACTTATGAATTAAACTATATGAGTTCTGAATCAGGATCTTCTAGTGCTATAATTCTGTGTCTATGAATATATTCTACTATTCATCAATTATCCTTTACTCTCAATATATATCTAGTCCACCTCCTTTTGGGATCAGATAAGGAGGTAGAGCTGGGACACAAAGGGAAGGTAGTTAGGCAAAATAACACAGTCTCTTCCAGTAAGAATTTTACTATCTAAGAAGGAAATTGGCAATCAAATAAATGGTCTCTCTAATCTTTTAAACTCAAGCATTCTTTGGATCTAAGTAAGCCAGGAGTCTTATTTGAAAATGACATGTCTTTATGAATAACACTGAACAGCCGTTCTGCACCAAGGAAATTATGGTTCTCTTGTATTATGAACCATGTTCAACATAATGTCTAAGGCACAGCAGAAGCTTAACAAAAACTTACTGAATAAAAAAGTGAATATGTTGTTATAGTCATAAATACATGTTGTCATAGTGCTGCTCAGTATGAATTTATTTATCCCACAAAAACACACACATGCTTGTTTGTGTCCATTAACTTAATTAAGCCTGAGCCTAGTCAATTCTTGGAAGGGAGATTTTGGAGAGGCATGGTGGGTTAAGGAAATAATTAGTACCTCATTAGTCTCATTTATCTCCCTTATGGTAAATTTGATGCAAAACATTTTTTTTAATGATGTAATGGTTCCTACATAAGGAACTGCACTCAAACATTATTCATGCAGATTTCTATTTTTGAGTTTTTAATAAGATACTTTCTGACAGAATTTAAAATCTTAGTAAGGAGACTAGAAAGACATCTAAGAAACAGACAATACAAGGGAGTATATAAAGTATAAAATGCTGACTTCTGAAGGATAAAATATAATTATTATGGAGGATTAAAGAAAGCTTTTGTAAGAAACAGAAATACAATGAATTTAAATTTCAGTATGACTGATTTTGATTTCTTGTGAGTGCAGAGAACTCTGTTGTACACTGGGAAATTTACAAAGTTTATATTCAACAAACAACTCAATCCAATAAACATTTATTATATGCTTACAAAATATCAGGCCTTGTGCTTTTAGTCAGGAGTACCCCAAGATATCCCAAGTTCTGTGATGTCATTGATTTGGAAGTTCTATCTAAAAATGTGGATTATAATTCATAACATATGCTCTTTTATGAACAAATTATTTACTGAAAGTTGCAGGAAAAGGGCATTTATTAAGAAATACAGACAAGAGCAGATAGAAGAGAAACAGAGTCCTTAAAGGTCCTAAAGGAAAAAGGAACACCTTCGATAAAAGTATTTTAGTAGAGACACAGCTGAGTGAAAGCAGCCATTCTTTGTCAACAAAGTACTGACTAATGGCTGTTGCCATGTTTCCCGCCCCACTTCCCACCCACTCCACATGATTTATTTTTGGACTTAGAAATTTAGAAACATTGTTAGGAAATTTATAATGAAAGTATTTTGGGAGCACTATGCAATAATTGTTTATTGACAGTGCCATATTGTAAAGAAATATGGATATAAGTTTGGTTTTTTTTAATTCTAAGATAGTGGAAATATGCTATACAGATAAGAGGCTCAGATATCAAGAAAGCCAAATGAAAAAGCACATGAAAAGCTGGGAAAATTTCAAGTAAAGTTAATATTAGAAACTATATACAGTATCCAGAAGATAGAAGACAGTAGAATTGAGCTACTGACAGTACTGAGAAGCTAAGACAAAAACTTCTTTTAGCCATCTCTTTTTTAGATTAATCCCCTGGGAACAATTCATCCACTGATAACTTTAGACTAAATTCTATGAAGAGATAGAGGAAGAAAAGGGAATGAACATTTTTAGAGCACGTATGTGCTACACACTATGCTAAGCACTTTTTGACAATTGTTAGCTTATTTGAGCCTCAAAACAACCTAGTGAGAGAAGTAGTTATAATCCTTACTTTACAATTGAGGAAACTGAGGCAAATAGAAATTAAATGACTTGCCCATTTAATAAATGTCTGTAGTTGGATTTTATCTCAGTTCTTACTCACGCCAGACTGCTGTGCCACTATTCCCTGCTACACCTACCTGCATCAAAATGAAAGAACAATATTTATTCTAATATAAAATCTTTTCCATGAAATCCATAGGAAGATAAATGGAATCTAGCCCTCAATGGTGAAAATATAAAGAGAATGAAATCTGTTGATTTTCTACACTGTAACATGTAGCTAGCTAGAAAGCAATCTTTGAATTAATCCATATGTATACATGCATATGTGTATATATATATATATATATATCCATATCTATATCTTAGGCAGATATTGTAAACTGATGAGAATTAAGAGATCTTATTGGGTAACATTGTTGGCGTTAATACATAAGGGCTTTTCATGATGTGTGAATGTTTAGTGACTGAAACCAAATCAGGGCAGCTGAGCCAAACTGACTAGAGATAGACATGCTCTCTAATTGATGTAGGAAGCTCATCTGATTGGAGGGAAACATTGACTCTGATTGCTGAATGGAAGTAAAATGCATCTCATGCAAAGATGATTAGGAAAAAATCTGTTTTATCCCAGAGCACCAGATAAATCTTGAGAAACGTAAAAACTACTACAGAGGCATGATGATATCTTTTCTCACAAGCGCTTCCCCATATTTTCCATACTCCTCTATTACTTTTGAGAGTACCACCATTCTCTCACTCACACAAGTTCAGTTGTTGTCCTTGTTTTCTTACTATCTCTCACCCTCCCCCACCCATATCTGATCTTTTGCAAAGGTCTATTGACTTTACCTTGAAAGCATTTCTCATGGATGTCTCCCTTTCCCTCTAACATCCTAGTGTAAGCCCTCATCACTTCATGGTTGAACTATTGCAATAGCCTGCTTGTTGATTGTTTTGTATTCCATAAGACTCTCCCTACTCCACTTCACTGTCAAAGTGATTTTTCTAAAGCTCAGATCTGATCATGTTACCTCTATCCCCACTCAATGAACTTCAGTGACTCCCTATCACCTCCAGGATTAAATATAAAATACTCTGTTTGGTACACAAAGACCCACAAACTATCCCTCCTTACCCCCAGTGAATGCATGGCACTTGCCATAAAACATACTATCTTCCAATTCTGGCCATTTTCATTGGTTGAAAGGACTGAAATACTCTTGATCCTTTGTTTCTGTTTCCTGATTTCCTTCAAATCCTAGTTAAAAGCCTGCCTTTTATAGGAAACCTTTCTTGATCCCCTTTAATTCTAGTGTCTTCCCTCTATTGATTATTTCTAATTTATCCTGAATGTAACCTGTTGGTACACAGTTGTTTACACGTTATATTCCCTGGTTGACTGTGGTTTCCTAGAGAAAAGGAATTATCTTTTGCCTTTTTTCTCCCTAGTTCATAGCACAGTGCTTAGCACATAATAAACAATAACTGATTAGTAACTAATTGACCTCATACCTAAAAAGAAGAAAACCTTTTCAAAGAGAACAGACCTGAATAATTTTGCAGATCCCAGGCTTAACAATGACCTTTCTATGAAAGAGTGTAATGAGGTTCCAGGCTTAGCCAAAAGAACAGGCTTAGTAAGATCTACAAAATTCAGGCTTAAGGTTGATGTTAGAAAAGAACAGAGAGAGAGAGAGAGAGAGAGAGAGAGAGAGAGAGAGAGAGAGAGAGAGAGAGAGAGAGAAAGAAAGAGAGAGAGAGAGAGAGATTAACACTGCACCAATTTGTGAGCAATAAAGAAGCAGTTTCATCCAGCAAGATAGCAGAGAGGTCTAGAAGAGGAGTGATTTCTTTTTTATTTTAATTAAAGCTTTTTATTTACAAAACATATGCATGGGTAATTTTTCAACATTGACCCTTGCAAAATCTTTTGTTCCAAATTTTCACCTCCTTTCCTCCAACTGTCTCTCCTAGATGACAGGTAGTCCAATACATGTTAAATACTTTAAAATATATATTAAATCCAATATATGTATACATATTTATGCAGTTATCTTGCTTCACAAGAAAAATCAGATCAAGAAGGAAGAAAAAACTGAGAAAGAAAACAAAATGCAAACAAACAACAACAGAGAGAGTAAGAATACTATGTTGTAGTTCACACTTAATTCCCATGGTCCTCTCTCTGGGTATAGATGGCTCTCTTCATCACTGCACAAGTAGAACTGGTTTGAATCATCTCATTGTTGAAGAGACCCACATCTAACAAAATTAATCATTGTATAGTCTTATTGTTGCCATGTATAATGATCTCCTACTTCTGCTTATTTCACTTAGCATCAGTTCTTGTAAGTCTCTCCAGGACTCTCTGAAACCATCCTGGTGGTCGTTTCTTACAGAACAATAATATTACAAAACATTCATATACCATAATTTATTCAGCCATTCTCCTTTTGATGGCCATCTACTCAGTTTCCAGTTTCTTGCCACTACAAAAAGGGCTGCCGCAAATATTTTTGCACATGTGGGTCCCTTTCCCTCTTTTAAAATCTCTTTGGGATATAGGCCCAGTAGAAACACTGCTGGATCAAAGACTATACACAGTTTGATAACTTTTTGAGCATAGTTCCAAACTGCTCTCCAGAATGGTTGGATCCGTTCACAGTTCCACAAACAATGTATCAGTGTCCCTGTTTTCCCACATCCCCTGCAACATTTGTCATTATCTTTTCCTATCATCTTAGTCAATCTGACAGGTCTATAGGGGTATCTCAGAGTTATCTTAATTTGCATTTCTCTGATCACTAGTGATTTGGAACACCTTTTCATATGACTCCAAATAATTTCAATTTCATCATCTGAAAATTGTCTCTTCATTTCCTTTGACCATTTATCAATTGGAGAATGGCTTGAACTATTATAAATTTGAGTCAATTGTCTATATCTTTTAGAAATGAGGCCTTTTTCAGAGCCTTTGAATGTAAAAAATGCTTTCCCAGTTTATTGCTTCCCTTCTAATCTTGTCTGCATTAGTTTTGTACAAAAACTTTTTAACAGTATAATCAAAATTATCTAGTCTATGATCAATAATGATTTCTAGTCTTCTTTGGTTGCAAATTCCTTCCTCCTCCACAGATCTGAGAGGCAAACTATCCTATGTTCTTCTAATTGTTTATAATATCATTCCCATTTCGACCTTATCTTGGTATATGGTGGTAGATGTGGATGAATGCCTACTTTCTGACATTCTAGTTTCCAATTTTCCCAGAAGTTTTTGTCAAATAATGAATCCTTATCCCAAAAGCTGAGTCTTTGGGTTTGTCAAATACTGGATTGCTAGTCATTGACTATTTTGTTCTGTGAACCTAACCTATTCCACTGATCAACTGCTCTATTTCTTAGCCAGTACCAAATGGTTTTGCTGACTGGTAGATCTGGTACAGCTAGGCCACCTTTATTTGAGTTTTTTCATTAATTCCCTTGAAATTCTTGACCTTTTGTTCTTCCAGATGAATTTTGTTGTTATTTTTTTTTCTAGGTCAGTAAAATAGTTTCTTGGGAGTTTGATTTGTATAGAACTAAATAAATAGATTAGTTTAGGGAGTATTGTCATCTTTATTATATTCACTCAACCTATCCAAGAGCACATGATATTTTTTCCAATTGCTTAGATCTGACTTTATTTGTGTGGAAAGTGTTTTGTAGTTTTGCTCATTAGTTCTTGATCGTCCCTTAACAGATAGATTTCCAAATATTTTATCCTATAGACTGTTATTTTAAATAGAATTTTCCATTGTATCTCTTGTTGTTGGAAAAGGAATGATTGTAACCAGATATTCCCTGAAGGGACTAAGGATATCATAGCTTTCAATCCAAAGTTATGAGTTGTCCTAAATACATGGACTTTATAATTCTTGTATTTCATTGCTGAGTTTTTCTGCCTGGTTTCTTCCATGAATATTTTGTACATTTGTAGGATTGTGTGGCCCAAGTTTATGAGTATATCTTTACATTGTATACTATCATTATCACTTTGAATTCTGATAATAAATGCTTCATGGTTATGAATCATTTTGGCTTATTTAAATAGAAACACACTGCTAGGGCTCAGAAACTATAATTTTAAGTAGTAGATGTATGTAACCTTCTACTACCATATACCACACTTAACCCTAATATTTATACAATAAATCATATAACTATCCTTTTAGGGAACTCTCTTGCCCTGTTGGAACGGGCGTGGGTTGAAGTGAGAAATTGAATTCAAGATCAGAGCCTTGAGGAGGTTGATTTCAGTGTCATACTTACTCATGCTATATGTATAGATTTCCAATCCTATGTGATTCTTGTTCTTGATAGCCTGTAAATTCATTATAAGGGATCCATCTAATATGCTGCAGGTCTTCATGAGAATAATAATTATTAATAATGAGATTATGTTTATAACTAGCATTTATATAGCAATTTAGGTGTTTACAAAGTACTTTACAAATATCAGTTTTATCTATTAATGAATCACTCTAGCTGTTAATTGTCATCTTTCACATGTGCCATATGACTTTCATTAGAGTCTGTCAAATTTCCTTATTGATTATATCTTGTATCACACTCATATATCACTGAAAATCCTTGTGGATAATTTAGTCCACAGTGATATCCATTCTGATCTCTTAATTCTGATTAATTTATAACTCTTGTTCAATATGTAGATATGCATTTATGTATGTACACATATGTGTGTATACACACGTATGTGTTTATGTATACTGTATACATGCATAGTCATGTATGTATATGTATATATGTTTATATATGCACATATAAGCACTTAAACATATATAGAATAATTCCCAAACTGAATTCCAGCTAACTATATGATACAGTACAGAAAATATACATTTTTGTTCCTTTTGTGTTTTCAATGTTAATGATTAAATCAATTCCATTTATTTTCCAATGCATTTCATGGAAGAGGATTTTTAAATATAATAAGCTAATACCTTTTTCTTTATCTAATTTAGAGTCTAAAATTGTCTGATAACCTTTCAAATATATGTCACAAGTATGGATGAATAGAATTACTAAGCTTTCTGGAGTAACTATTGATTAAACAAAATAAAAGGTCATTGTTTTGTAAAGCAGTTTCTCTTGTCCACCTTTTTTAAAAAAAATTTGCATTCAGTCTAAAATCCCATTTAAGATTTTCATCATATACAGGAAAATATAGATAAAACTGAAGTCTTATATATGATAAAAATATCTTTATTCTTGCTACTGCCTTTAACTTCATCTGCAAATTATTTCTATTGTTCCCATTATATAGTGATAAAATAACATTGTTATTCTCACATACCCAACTTCACCTGCAAATTAACCTCTTCATTCTGAAGTCTTAACTGTGATATTTACTGAGCTAACTTATGACAGGCAATTTGCATATCATTAATTTTTGTGAGGAATGTGGTATATTTATATTAGGAATGATATTGTTATTTCTGTATACTTGCTGAATGGAAGATATGTTATAATTGTAATACAATATTCAATCATGCCTGGAGTAGAAAAGATGGGCTGGCCAAAAAAAGTTGTTTCCCTTACTTGAAAGTATGATCTATATTATATTTTGATTTTTACTTTAGTGACAAAACTTTTTAACCTTCTGTGTTCCCATGATCATTAGAGGTTTTTGGAGATAATGATTCTGAACTCTTAGAAGGTATTCATCCATTTGTTCCATATTTAATATATATTTAGGAAGCACAAATCACGTTTTGCAGTACTGTGGGTAAATAGATTTTTTAAAAAAATAAAAACAATAGTCCTTATTCTCACTATGCTTATATTCTTGAAGGAGGCTCTTCAGAAGGGGAGGGTGCATGTGAAAAATAAATGTAATATGATGGGACCAAAAGAACATACAAACAGGTCAGGTAAATTTAAGGATAGAAAAGAAATTGGAAAACTTCTCTAATATTTTTGCTAAGTAAACCCCACATGGAGTCATATGAATAATCAGATGCAACTGAAAGCTGCTAAATCACAACAGCAAATTTAAGAAGGAACTCAATTTTTTTTTTTTTTGGCTGAGATTATCAAGGAAGTCTTGATGGAGCAGGTAGCACTTCAAAATTCTAAAAGGTAGATTATATGCCAGAAAGAATATTAGAGTAAAAATAAAGAGACCTAGGTTCCAATTGTGGTATAATATTTAAAGTCCCTTTCCATCATTATTTCATATAATTCTTCATGAACTCTCCAAACTAGGAAATCTTTTCCATGCCCATGTTTTATACTCTATCTCCATGCATTCATAGATGTTGCAATACCCACATAGAAGCCATTTCCTCCTAATCTAGGCATTTTGAAATCCTACTTTTGTTTCCAGACCCAAGTGTGAGGGCAGGTGAAAGAATTTAGATATATTTCCTGAGTATATCCGGGGATTTTGCCATGTGAAATCTTTGTATGTCCATTTTGCAGTACAGTATTCGGAATACATAAAGTAATGACAGGGAGGATAAGAAAGACAAGAGTAATACTAAGATAACCAGAGAGAAAGACAGATTTTTGGAGGGAGTGACAATTTGATTTGAGATCTGAACATTTAAGTTGATGTTAGAGTTCTCAGTGTGGAAAATCCTTTCACTGATAATAGGTAAGTAACTGCTCTATAATTTAGTCTTAAGTGATTTTCTGTAGTTCTAAGAGGTTAATTGACTTGTTCATAGTTATTTAGCCAGTATTAATGAGAAAACAGAACTTGGAGTCTTTCAGTTTCAAGGCCAGATTTCTATACATACACACTATGAATCAATTAAGAAACAAGTATTTCTTTTAAGCATCTACTATTTGTTGAACACTGTGTTGACTCTTGTGTATTAGATAACTTATTAGATTCCAGGGTCAATGTTTACTGCATCTGAGGTAGTGTATGATCTTGGAAAAGTCTCAATTTTCCTCTCTGGGACCAGTTTCCTTTTGTATAAAATGAGGGAAAGTGAGGAAATAGTTTTAGATAAGTGGTATCAATTTGAAATAGAAGCAGGGGCTGCTAAACTATACATAGGGATCTCTGGTTGGCTACATCATATTGACTTAAAACACTACATATTAAGATTATTTATCTTCTTTTGTATTTTAATTTATTTTATAGTTGAATATTTCCCGATTACATTTTAATCTGGTTTGTTCTTAGGAGTGTTGCTGACATGTTTGACACTTCTAGTGCAGATAAGCTTCAAGGTTCCTTAGAGTTCTCACATTTATGTATGTTGAATAAATGTGAATTTAGGTACGGTAATATTTTTCTTAAAGCAGAGTATTTTACAAATTAATAAAACCCATATATTATGCAGTCTCTCTAGTTTAAAACTTATGAAAATATTAATGATCTATGAATATATTGAGAAGCTCAACCTACAAATATATGCTCTTTAAGTAAAACCATTTCTAATACTTGAATAACTTAGGAATCCGCTTTTAGACTTTGCACTTGACATCTAAATTTGAATTTGCACTTGACATCTGAATTTAAATATGGGGACTAACCTAGACTAATTGGATCACCATGTAGGTCAAGACATTTTGGAACTCAACCTCATATATTTCATCTGAAAAGTGAAATAACAATTATATCACATACTCTGCACAGTTTCCCCCCTGAGGCAATTAGGGTTAAGTGACTTGTTCAAGGTCACATAGTTAGGAAATGTTAAGTGTCTGAGGCCAGATTTGAACCCAGGTCCTGACTTCAGGGCTAGTGCTCTATCTACTGCACCAACTAGCTGTCCCCCCTGCAGAGCTTTTAGGAATTCATTCTGGTTTAACAAACATTTGCTACATTCTTCATAAAGGCAAGGCATTGGGATAGAGTCTAGGGTTATAAAAACTAAGACAAAATAAACATTTCCCTCATGTAGCTTTCTTTCTGTTGAGCATAGTGATTTATGGGTAGAGAGTCAATAATATAATATATACACAAATAAAAGTACAAGGAAAACTGGCTAACAACTGAAGAGTATCATAAAAGTCTTCTTAAAGAAGTAGCCCCTCAGCTTTGAAGAAAACCAAGAATCTGGTGATGAGGTGGGATGGATTCCAAGTATTGAGGATGGCTTTTGTGAATGCATGAAGCAAATTGTCATGTAAAGTAACAGGATGTCTTTTTCAACTCCTCTTAAATTCTTTTTCCAGTTAATTATTGCCTATTTATTTTGTATATAGTTTGATTTAAATGAGTTGTTTATTTTTCATATTGTCTCTCTCATTAGATTGTAAGTTCCTTTAGGACAAGGACTATCTTTTGCCTCTTTTTGTATACTCAGTGCTTAGCACAGAGTCTAGTACATGGTAGTTATTTAATATTATTGGTTGATTGACTAGGAGACTGAGGAATACTTTGTATAATGCTATTGTATCTATTATCTAATCTCCTTGTTCACCAGAGATAAGAATTAGGGAATGGGTTTGTCTCTTCAGTGGAGTTATTTTCTGGAAAATCTGATGTTAATGAAGATTTATTGGTCTCCTAAGTTCATGCCTCAGTCTTGACTACCACCTGCAGATACTGACTCCTTCAGATTTTATCCTAAGAAGCTTGAGAGGCCCCTCTGTCCTCTCTTGCATTTACATCTTGAGGGAGATGCTGGCATACTGTAGGAAAAGGATGACTTTCCATGACTGTCGCCCCGGGAAAATGTCTGGGCTGTAGATGGCAACTCATCATCACACTTGACTCTGGAGAATTGTTCAGTCATTGCTCTGTTTGGCAGAAGAGACACAGGCTAATGTGTCCATTTGTTATCACACCAATTATTTTTCACTTTATCAACCTGAGTAATGAAACCACATATAAAAACTGCAACGTCTATAGAGCCTTCTGCAGCTAAATTGTGCATCATCTGGCAGTCACATAAAAAGATCACTTACCCAATTCCCTTGCCTGGATTTTTCATCAGCTGGGGATAGGGAATATGGGAAGAGTGAACTAAGATATTTATATATATATATGTGTGTGTGTGTGTGTGTGTGTGTGGCCAAGAAAGCTTCAGTGACCCTAATTCCCTTGGCTGGTGAAGTAAGGGGCAAAGAATAGAGAGGAAGAAGGGTAGGAAAATGTCTTCAAAACTAAGTGATCCTAACAGTAACTTTCATCATTTTTCTACCATGTACAGGAACCCTCAGTCCAAATCCTGGATCTGAAACATCATCCTTCTACTTCCTTCTTTTATTTTTCTTCCTCATCTTCTCTTTCTGTCTCCTCTCTCCCTATTTCCATTTCCTTGTCCTTTTTCTTCTAATCTACTTTCTTAGCCTTGTTGCCTTACTTTTTTCTTTTTATATTGTTTTTATCTTCCTTGTTATCTAACAGTTTCCTTCCTAATACTTAGAGTCAGCATAAGTAGCACTGAGCAGGGTCATTTATTTTTTGCAAAGTAGTACCCTTTGAACTAGGTGGGACAATGTCAGCTGGTAATAATGACTGAGAGACGTCAAAGGAGATAGGATATTTTTTGAGGGAGGAAAGAAGTTCAGATAGGGGAAACAGAAAGGCAACCAAAAGTAGATTTCATCAATAACAGCCTACTTTGCAGATGTTCCCAAAAATAATGATGATATCTACATATAATCATAACTTTACTATCACAACTGATGATAATTGGAATTGTCATTTTTGGCATTACTATGGGTTGCCAACCCCTGTGTTAAATTATGATGACCTTCATTGTGGTGATGATTATAATAGGGGATAGAGTGTTGGGCTTGGAATCAAGGAGAGATGAATTTAAGTTCTTCTTCAGATACTCACTAACTCTGTGACCCCAGGCAAATTACTTTTCAAAAAGGGGCAACTAAGTTGTATAGTAGATAGGATTCTGGCCCTGAAGTTAGGAAGAACTGATTTCAAGCAAAACTTTACACACAATATCTGTGGGACCTGAGCTAGTCACTCACCTATTTGCTTTAGTTTCCTCATCAGTAAAATGAACTGAAAAAAGAATATGGCAAATGAGTCTAATATCTTTGCTAAGAAAACCCAAAATATTGTCACAAAGAGTTGGATATTACTGAAATGACTGAACAATAAAAACCTTCTCAGAAGTTCATTTGTAAAGTAGTTATCATAAAAGTACTATTATTATGCTTATCAAAAAATATAATATAAATGTTTAATTTCTATTCTGGCCCATTGCTAATGATTTAGGAGAATGTAAGCTTGACAATGAATCACTTACTTAACAATAACTAATTTTTTTATTGGACGGTTTTGATTTTCATGAACCAGTATACGTCCCCCACCAAGAATCATACCATTTAATAGTAACTAAAAATGAAAGAAAAAGAAAAATCACTTTGGCAAAATCAACCAAACATATCACCAAAGTCCAACATCATATTCACATTCATAGCCTACTATCAGTGTAAAAAAGAGAAGGGAGTGTACCTTCATATATCCTTGAAGCCAAGTTTGGTCCCTGAATACATTACTTCATTTTAATTTTGTTGTTTTTTTACATTTACATTGTTGTAATCATTATGTATTATGTTTTCCTGCTTCTGATTACTTCATTTTGTATCAGTTCATTTATCTTTGAAAGCTATTTTCTCCTCTTCTTTTTCATGACAAAGTTTCCTTACTTCTTGTGAAAGCTAACCTCTCCACCTGTTCAAGAGATCCTATTCCATTCTGTTTTGTTCCAAAATGTTTCCCTCTCTGTCATCCGCTCTTTCATTTATTTTCAATCTCTCCTTCTCTACTGGCTCCTTTCCTATTGCCCACAAATATTCCCATATCTCCTCCATTCTGAAAAAAACCACCATTATTTCATCACTGATATCATTCTATTTATGCTCTTCTGCCCTTTGTGGCTAAACTCCTCAAAAGGGCCATTTACAACAGGTACTGCCCCTTTTTCTTTTCTTTTTTCTTAATCCCTTACCCTCTGGTAAGAACCTTAATCATTCCATAGAAATTGCTCTCTATAAAGTTACTTCTTGTTTGTCCTTTGTTTTTGAAGAGGATTGGTGGGTGATGTCTTGACTTACATATAAATTGGATTTAAGTGAGTCAGAGTCCTAAAAGTCCAGTTGCAGGATGTAACCTGGATGCAGACTTTGATGTCTGGCTGCATCTGCTTCTACTACCTTCATGAACTTTGGAACAAATTGTTCTTACCTGTTCATTCCACCAAGGAAAATCTTCACATACTTGAGGAAAACATACACCTAACTCACTGATGGGTTTGAGGCCTGTCATTACCTTCAATCTGTTTTGGTCTATTTGCTAAGATAGTTTTACTAGGGTATAGCCAGTGTATATACTATAATTTCTTGGAGTCACAGATTGAATCCAAATCTCCTCTTCCTGCTCTTTCCTCCCTCTCCTTTCTTTTTTTCCTCCTCTTTCTGCCTTCCTTCCTTCTTCTTCCTTGTTCTTCCTAAGAAGGCATTTGAGATTAATTAACTTGCCCAAGATTATACAGCTTTTAAAAGCTAAGTGTCTGAGGATGGATTGGAACTAAGGTCTTCCTGACTCCACGATTGGTGCCCTATCCACTGTGACATATAGCTGTCCCTTTTTCTTTTCTTGATACTCTCTTCTCTCTAAGTTTTCAAGATCCTATTTTCTCCTTGTTTTCCTACTACTTCTCTAACTCCTCCTCACTTGATGATTTTATCAGCTTCCATGGATTTAATTATAATCTTTATGCTGATGATTCTCAAATCTACCTTTCCTTCCCCAGTCTCTGCTGATCACTAATCCTGAATTTCCAACTGCCTTTCAGACATCTAAAACTAAATGTTCAGTAGACATCTTAAACTCAACATTGTCCAAAACATAATTCATTATGTTTTCCCCTAACATCTCCTTTCCTCCATCCTTCCCTATTATTGTAGAAGGCAATAGACTCAAAAGCTAGGAATCATTCTAGGTTTCTCACTATCACTCCCTTTCTAACCTCTCATTCAAGATGTTGCCCTAAATAAAATCCCACTATTTATAGGATACCTTCCTCAATTTGTCCTAATTCCAGTGATTGCCCTCTTTTAATTATCCTATTAATCTCATATGAAACTTGATTGGTATGTATTTATTTGCAAATTGTCTTCTCTCATTATATTATAAACTCCTTTAGGACAAGAACTGAACTTTTTTATATTCCTAGCACTTAGCACAGTGCTGGCACACAGGGGATACTTATTAAGTGTTTATTGAATTGAATCTGAATCTCTTCGCTAGAATTGCTTTTCTGGCGTTTTCCTATCTGTTGTTACTTAGGTGCATTATAGTTCAGTACTATTCCATTATATTTAAAAATCACAATCTATTTAGCCAATTCCTAATTGACTGTTATCTCCTTTGGGTTTTTTATATTTTTACCACTGCAAAATTTCCCACTGTGATTTCTTCATTTTTCAGATAAGAAAGCTGAGACCCAAACAAGTGACTTGCTTGAGGTCATGAAGGCTTTATTAAGCAGAAATAAGATTCACATTGAAGTTCCCTGATTCAAATCTAGTGCCACTTTTACTAGACTAGCTTTCCTCCTTCATAGATGAAACTGGCCTAGAAAGTGACCCTAATGCTAGTGAGGATTGAAAAAGAACAAAATAGGCAGAGAAGAATTAGAAGAATTAATTATTATTGTACTACCCATATCACTGGCTATTGTGATATTCAAGTAAAATGGTATAACAAATTAATTTTGCTGGACTCTCAATCTTGGAATCTTTCTTATAAAGCAATCTTTCACATTGCAAAGAGATTTTCCAAAGATTTATTGGGACCCAAAATAATATGTAAATTCCCCAACTATCCCTCAAACTCCTATCTAATTATCTTCATATTTCCTCTGCTCCAATCAGAGAAACAACTTCTAATTACCTATAACAATTCTCTCCTGGAATAATCTGCATATTCCTGACTATTCAGCAATTATATAATATTCATTTAAAGAAAATACCTTTTTCTTAATACCCCCAAAATGATTCTGTTTACATCTAACTCTATGCATCTTGCTCTAAACAGTCTTTCTTGCTTCCTTAATCTCATGAAACAAACATATTAGGCTGTAATATCCCAGATCCACAATATTTAGCTCTAATAGTCTGGAAGTATTGATGCTTAATCATAGAAGCTGCTTTTGTCATACTGTTGATGTTCAGTTGTTGCAATTGTATGTGATTCTTTGTGACCCAAGCTGGAGGTTTCCTGTCAAAGATAGTGGAGCAGTTTCTCATTACCTTCTCCAGCTCATTGTGTATATGAGAAACCTGAGGCAAACAGGATTAAGTGGCTTGCCCAGGATCACCCTGTTAATAAGTGTCAGTGTTCAAATTTGAACTCAGATCTTTTTGACTCCAGAATCTTTTCTCATTGCATAGTTTATATAAAAGAAACATACAATTAGAGTTTTACTGTATCGTGACACTTTCAGAACATAATTTCAACATCATGTTCATTTATGGATGACACAATTTGTAATGCACCTTGCAATGCAAGAGCATGACTAGGGGATGTTGACTGGGATGGCAAGGAAACTAGTGACCATGTCATTAGCTAAAGCAACTGGCAATATTTACTCATTTAGGGGAAAAACTTTTGGTGGAAGCATTTATGAAAATAATTTACAAGATTATATGTCAACAAAATCTGTGTTAGAATAAATGATTCTTTATGAGAGAAGGGAATAATTAGTCTTTGATAATTTGAAAGATGTTCATGACTAATAGAAATAACTAGAATTTTTATTTTTATATTTAAAATATAATTATAATTTATAATATTATAATTTTATAATATATATAGAATTTATAAGAATAATTTATACTATAGAATTTTATATATTATAGAATATACTAGAATTTTATATTTAAGACTTGGCAAAGTGATTTACAAATATTATCTCATTTGACGCTTACAACAGGAAAGTAGGTGCTATTATTATGTCTAATTTATAAAAGAGGACATATAGGGAAGGCAGAAGTAAAGTTACTTGTCTAGGGTGATATAGTTAAGAAGTATCTCTGACTAGATTTGAACTCCATTCTTCTGGTTCCAGGTCCAGCACTTGAACCACTGTGCCACCTTATTCTGGACACAAGGTGGGTTTTAATATAGCTTTTAGTAAGACAAGAGCACCTAATCGCTTCAGCAATATTGAGAAGTAATAGTTCATATCTATTTTATATTTATGGTTTTCAAAGCATTTCATACATATACTCTTATTTCATCCTCACCTTATTCCAAAGGCCAGTTATTATCTCCAATTAATAGATTAGGAAATAAGACTAAAAAAGAGGTTAAGTGACTTGCCTAGTAAAGTCCCTTAGCTTGTAAATGTCTGACACAGAATTTAAGCTCAGTTTTTCCTTATTTCTAATACTTGACCCAGAATTATGAACTTATAGTGGAAAAGAAGCAGAATTTACTTTGGCATAAGAAAAACAATCAACAAATTACTAATAATTTTTGCCTCAGTTTCTTCAGTTGTAAAATGGGGACAATAATAGCACCTACCTTCCAAGATTATTGTGAAGATCAAATGAGATAATATTAGTAAAATATTTGGCAAATAGAGACAATAATAGATTCTTCATAAATGCATTTCCATTCTTCCTTCTAATGGTAACCACAATTTCCCTTCCAATTTTATACTTTAAAAATTTGTCTCCTATTCTAAATTTCCTTTAGTTTCCTTTTACAGACTATTTTTCAAATCATGAATGAAAACCAAAAACATCTACATTTAATTACTCAATCATTTTTTAATCTTTTATGTATTTATTTATTTTTAATCCACATTGCTCATGAATCATGTTGGGAGAGAAAAATAAGAAGAAAAGGGAAAAACCATGAGAGAGAAAAAACAGAAAAAAGAAATGAACATAGCAAGTGTTGACTTGTATTCAGTCTCCATAGTTTTTTTTCTGGATGCAGATGGCATTTTCTATCCAAAATCTATTGTGATTGCCTTGGATGGATCACTAAACTGCTAAGAATGAAATCTTTCATAGTTGATCACTATACATTCATTCTGTTTTTGTCTACAATGTATTCCTGGTTCTGCTTGCTTCACTCAGCATTAGTTCATATAAATCTTTCCAGGCCTTTCTTAAATCATCTTCTCCATCATTTTTTATAGAACAGTAATATTCCATTAACTTCATGTACCACAACTTGTTCAGCCACTTCCTAATTTATAGGCATTTACTCATTTTCCAATTTTTTGCTAACACAAAAAGAGCTGCTAGAGACATTTTTGAACATGTGGATCCTTTCCCCTCCTTTATGATTTTCTTGGGATACAGCCCCAGTGATGGCACTGCTGGGTCAAAAGGTATACACAGTTTTATAGCCCTTTGGGCAGAGTTCCACATTGCTTTCCGGATTTGTTAAGTCATTTCACAGTTCTACCAACAATGTATTAGTGTCGCAGTTTTCCCATATCTCCTCCAACATTTATCATTATATTTTCCTGTCATCTTAGCAATCTGAGAGATGTGATGTAGTACTTCAGAGCTGTTTTAATTTGAATTTCTTTAATCAATAATGATTTAGAGCATTTTTTCATATGACTAGAGATAGCTTTAATTTTGTCACCTGAAAAATATCTGTTCATATCCTTTTGACCATTTATCAATTGGGGAATGACTTGTATTCTTACAAATTTGACACAGTTCTTTATATATTTTAGAAATGAGACCTTTATCAGAAACACTGGCTGTAAAATTTTTTTCCCAGTTTGTATTTCTCTTTTAATCTTGTTTCTGTTGGTTTTGTTTGTGCAAAAACTTTTTTTTATTTAATGTAATCAAAGTTGTCCATTTTGCGTTTCATAATGTCCACAAGTTCTTCTTTGGGCATATATTCCTTCCTTCTCCAAAGACCTGATAGGTAAATCATCCCTTGCTTTCCAAGTTTGCTTATGGTATCACCTTTTATATTCAAATCATGTACCCATTTTGACCTTATTTTGGTATGGAGTGTAAGATGTAAGTATGTTTCTGACAATTATTTTCCAATTTTCTTAGCATTTTTTTTGTTAAATAGTGAGTTCTTATTCCAGAAACTGGAGTTTGTGAGTTTATTAAATACTAGTTAATTATAGGTCTTGATTATTATATTGTATATATCTCTAATCTGTTTCATTGATCCACCACTCTATTTCTTAGCCATCACCAAATGATTTTGATGACTGCTGCTTTATATGATTATTAAATCATTGAGGTCATTTCAATATTTTAGTAAAGAAACTACAGATTCACCATATTCTATCTTTTCCTAGGTATTTACTTTTTACAAATCTAATTTGCTAACTAAAGCACTTTGTTTTTCAGAACCTCAGTTTCTCCATTTGTTGTGAAGATCAGATGAATTATATATATATAAATTTGATTTGTAGTCCTTAAGGTTCACTATAACTGCTAGCTATTGTTATTGATTTCAAAGGCAGCTATTAATTACTATATATGTGTGTGTGTGTATGTATGTAAATATATGTATATATATAAAGTTGATCCTTATTCATTACAGGGGGCCTTGGTTTATTTTATTTCTTTTTATTTTCTCATACAGGAGTTTCTACTTAAGTAGCTATAGTGTAATAAAAAAAGAAAACAATAGTAGCATTTATGTAACATCTTAAAGTATACCAAGTATTTTACAAAGTTTATTTGATTTGACCCTCAGAGAAACTCTAAAAGGAAGATAATAATATTATTCCTATTTTTACAGATGACAAAGCTAAGGCAAAAAAGTTAAGTGACTTGCTCAATATTGAATAACTATTATATGTCTGAGGCAATATTTGCACTTAAACATTCTTGGAGTGCTATCTGATACTTTAATATATTTTATTTGCGAAAGTGAGGTCTGGAACAGATGTATCGTCATACTCTGAGTATTGAATTGGCTTTCCAGCAAGCTAAATAATCATGTTTTAGGCACCCATATTCTTAGAATGATGGTTTCAAGAGTCAACCAAGATATTAATTAATTCACTTCATTCAGTTTATCAAAGAAAAAGAGGCCCTAGAGATTGAAATTTATGTATGGTCAAATAGCTAATAAATGGGAAGAGAAAACAGGCTCATTAATCTCAGATCTATTGTTTTTTCCACATATTTACTTTAAGTATTTAAAACAAGAAGGAACTTTAATTATCTTGCATAGTCCTATTTACTACTGGTACCATCTCAGAATGTCACTGAAACTAAGAGCAGTTAAGTTCTATTTTGTGAGAAGCTGAGATTGGGGTCCCACTACCATATATTCATGTTATTTTCATTCTCAAGTCACATTTCTACTGGTTCAAACAATTCTGCATAACCTTCTTTCTCTGTGACAGCCAGGTCAAAATGGCTTTGACAAGCCATTGCTTATGCCTGCCAAAGTGACTTCTCCTATTCTTGTCTTTACCATTCTATGATATATATTTTATAACTATTTGGTTGTATCCCTCATTAGAATGTAAGCTTCTTGGGGATTGTTTCATTCTTTGTGTTTATATTTGCACTTAACATAGAGCCAGTCACATAGTAGGTTCTTAATAAATTAATAGATAGATAACACATATTCCCATTTGCTAAAATCTGCCCAGGACAATCATGTTTCTTAGATCCTCCCCATTTCAAGCCTTCTTGGATTTCTTTGTCAGCAAATCTGCTTGCAGATACTTGCCTTTTCATACTTCTGTTAATCAGCAACATTTTTCATTAGCTTCGGGGATAAAACCTGAGCCCAACATGCCACATTAATGCTTATCTGCAATGTTAGCATTTGAAGATTACCTGGTCAAGTCCCACAGTGGAGCTCTACTGCTGTTCCATTTAAAAGATGTATGGTTGCATGCCCTGGAATATTTCAAAAGGCTTAGCTCCTCTGCTAGCTTTGCAACATGCAGAGATCAAGTGTGAGTGAGCTGCCAGTGAAAGACTCTTTCTGACCTTATTTCAAATAATTTTCCATGGATTTGCATTGTATTTCTCTATAAAAAGAAAGTGGAATGAAGTATATCCTCAATTTGGATAGTATTTTTCCTTAAAAAATATTAATTGACTATGTCGTCTTATCATTTTCTAATTAAAAAAGCACTTAATCTCAGGTGAAATCGAAGGCAAAAGCTGGGGTGTATCTATAGAAAGCTGAAAAAGCTGATTGGAAAGTGATAGCTTCAATTAACTGAAAATCTGGTCTTTTCTACTGCAAACAAACACTTTGAACATTCTCCCCCCCCCCATTCTATTGATCAGCTGTTTTTCTTTTTGTTGTTGTGTTTAAATCAATTGATTAGCTGTTTTGGTTTTTGTTTTTACCTAGCCAAAATTGTAATTTGAAATAATAATAATAGTTAACATTTAAATAACACTTAGTTGTGTGCCAGGAACTGGGCTAAGAACTTTACAATTGATCTTTTGAAGATCGTTTTATCTTTACAACAACCCTGGGAGGCTATTATTGTCCTCATTTTACAGATAAAGAAACTGAGGCAAACAGAGATTGCCTTGCCCAGGATCACACAGCTGTTAAGTGTCTGAGGCTAGATTTGAACTCAGATTTCCCTGGATCTGGGTCCAGTGTTCTATCCTTTGTACCATCTAGATGTCCATCCTAAAAAGATAGAATGGCTAAATTTGAATCAAATCTGAAAGTCTGAGAGACTGATTCTTTCCTGGTAGCATTAATTTACCTTTAACTGTATTAATGCCCCTGTGGTTTAATGGGAAAAGCATTGGCTTTGGTGTCAGGAGATGTGGATAAAAATTCTGACTCTTGTACCATTCTGTCTATGTGATATTGAGCAACTTATTTGACTTTTCTGGTCTTCAGTTTCCTCATTTGTTAAATTAGCAGAGAGATTTACACAACCCCTAAATTTCCTTTTAGCTCTTAATCTATGATAGAATATAAACTCCTTGAGCATAGTGATTTGATTTAGATTTCTATATCCTTAACTATTCTTAACTCAAAAAATGCCCAGCAAATAGGGGGGATTTATCAAGTATTTGTCAATTTACTGATTAATTGGGACACTTATGATTATTTTGCTGGATTCAAAAACCATCTGTAAAACAAATTCTGTGAGATAAGCAAGCGGTATAATATAGTAGGAAGCAGCAATCTGCAGTGCAAAGTATACTGGATTTACAGTTTGAGAACTTGGCTCACATTTCAATTCAGCTATTATGTGACTTTAGGCAATTCATTTAACTTTTAATGATCTAAGTTAACAAAATGAAGAGGACAAACCCAACGATCTGTGAGGTTTCTTTTATCCAGTAATCTATAGTCTTATAATCGTATCAGACAATTTATCAAAGATATTCACGAAATGCCTGAATCCAAGAATTAATAAACGATATTTCAAAGGTAATTTTGTCATAAGAAAGCAGAAATCTTCCTTTACTTATTCTCTGAAAATATTAGGACTAGATTGGTTGGTTTGTTATTAGTTTTACTTAGGCAGCTGTGCCATGAGTGCCGATATTCTGGATGCTGGGCACAGAGTCATAGAAATCATCTTTACAGCCCTCCATAAATTTCAATTCTAAAAGAAATTAAAAGAAAGAAACAGGAGCAGCTAGATAGCAGAATGGATAGAGCACCAGTCCTGAAGTCAGGAGGACCTGAGTTTAAATCAATTCTCAAACACTTAACACTTCCTGGGCAAATCACTTAACGCCAATTACTCAGCAAAAACAAAACAAAACAAAACAAAAAAACAAAACAAACAAACAAACAAAAAAAAAAACCCAGTTAATCCTCTTAATGATTATATAAATTGCCATGATTCAATGGTCTTGGCAAGTAAAAAAAATGATCCAAGGACTATATGAAATGAAAGATAGCTTGGAAAAAGATGAAGATACACTGAATGTTTTTTCTTTGGTCTATTGATTATCACTACCAGAAGACTGATCACATTATGACAATGGTGGATGAAGAAAGGCCAGTGAGAGTTCCATGTGCTGTCCAATATGTGTGTGTACTGAAGACATTTTTTTTAAATCTATGAATTAGTCTGGCATCAAAACATGTATGTTTTGACTTCTGAATGGCTATTCAAGACAGATCACTGAATCATTGTCATCCTCTGAATGCAAACAAAGGAGAAAAAAGACTTATAGCAACCTCTGTGACCTCCTATATACTTCTTTGCCAAATTTGGCCAAGTTATTTTCAGATTCAGTCAAGGTAACCTACTTACCTACAGCTCTCATTCGTGACATCCCATCTCTTATCACCATGCCTTTGCACTAGCTATCTCCCATATCCAGAATAGACCTTATCTTCCCTTCCATCTCCTGAAATCTTCTGTTTCTTTAAAAGCTCATCTCAAGCACCACCTCTTATATTTTGGATTTTCTTAATCTTTATCCTTGTGGTTATCATCTCTTACTCTAAAAATTGTCTTGAATTTACTTTGAATGTGTAATATTTTACTTTTTACATGAGAGGTAGCTGTGATTTAGTATTGGGTATTTATAGTGTATTTAGTGTATGTGTCTTACAAAGGAAAGTCACTTGTTGAGCAGCTATGTGGTACGAATGTGTTTGAGGTACTGTCATATGATGAATTCACAAAGGCCAATATTGTTTTGTAAAAATGAATATTTATTTAGGAGAAGTTACAGATAAAATGAAGAGATATAATAGACACCAAGAATGGTAAAAATGAAATAGATTTGAAAGAATATATAGTTAGATACCATGAGGCTTAGGGCAGGGGGTACAGATGAGGCAAGAAGAAAGACATCATGAGGATGGGGGAGAGGTGAGGAGAAAGATCCCATGAGGTAAAATACCTTGACAGGCTAAACCAAAAGGAATTCAGCAAAGATGGCATGGGCTATGGGCAGACTTTTAGGAAAAATTTAGCCTTGAGGATTTAGCATAATTTGGTTTTCTAACTATATACCATAAGAGGGGCCACCTAATAGTTCCACAGGAGGTGGGCCTGCAAGGTTTAATTGTTCCCCATCAATGCCCTTCCCTGCTTGCTTCAAGGAGTAATTTTATCATTTCTTCAACCTTTCTCTCCCAACCTTACTAGTGACCCAGGACCTCATCAGTATAATGAATAGAGTGCTTATTCTGAAGCCAGGAAGGCTTAGGCTCAAGTACCATGTCTGACTTGCTATTTGGCCTTGGTTAAGTTAATTTCTCAGTGCTCTTGATAACTTTTTGTGATTATAAGTTACAGAGAAGGTGCCAACCTGCATTGGTGAGGGAAGTTTCCTAAGGGAAGAGTTCTCTAAATCATTGAAATCACAGTCTAATTATAATAATAATAGCTAACATTTGTATAGCACAGATTATGTGTCAGGTACTATACAAAGTAGTTTACATTTATTATCTCATTCAACACAACAACTAGGAGCTAAGTGCTAATTTATCTCCATTTTATAGATAAGGAAACTGAGGCAAAAGTTAAGTGAGCTGTCATGAAAAGTAGCCAAAGTCAAATTTGAACTCCCTTATTTCTGACTCCTGGAGCAACACTATTCACTGCAACACTGTTGCCTTACAACTCTTCATTTTCCCTTTATAAGTTGCATAATATTGAAAGTATGGAGAAGGACTTCCACTTGAAAGCAACTCTTTGGATTGCTATTTGGTCCCAATTGTAGCATCTACACAGTGAATTTCCTTTTAAAGGGTACCCATTAGGGACAAGGATTTGTGCCATTTTTTTAATGTTAGACATCTAACTCTAGTCATAAATAGCCCTCACCTTCGGTTGTTTAAGGAATTTAATGAGTGTTTCTTCACAGCAGGTATTTTAATGAGTATGTACACCACAAATAATGCGCACCTCCTTTTCCTGAGCAAGTTTCCCATTTATCTGAAGGATTTATCTCTAACAGTTCTAAGGATAGGAGTGTATGTGTGTAAATTAAAAATTATTCTTATTCTTGTTGGTGGAAAGTTTCAAATGGAGTTTGGGATTTCCAAATTTAGTCAATCATTGTCTGTTCTCCTGCTCCTCACACCTTAGTGTCACAGAAGCAAGAATTTTCTCCCACCCCAGTACAGAAATTCAAACATCTCCCTACTTGTGCCACCATTTATCATACCAGACAGCAATTTAGCAGTTGTCAGATTTTCTTTTGTAAGAAGGAAGAAAATATAATGGTAGCAGGGAAAGGAAACTAAACAATTTTGGGGCACAGTTCATTTTGATAGGACCTTCTGGTTGCTGAGGCAGACTCAGTTTCTTCTCCTTAACTCAAACCTATCCCAAAGGGAGAAAACATTGCCCACCAGTTTAATAGATACAAACTTTGAGCTAATCTCTTTATTGGGCAAATAAGGAGAAATGCAAAGTTCCCTCTAACTGCCCTATTTATAATTTCACCATGTACATTGCATCAGATTTTGGCCAGAGAGAGAGGTATGTGTGTATGGGATCAGGGTGTGAGCTGGGGAAGGAGAAAGTCATTCCTTAGCTTCCAATTTCCATAGTCCCAGTGAAGAAAAAGGAAGAGAAACTGATTGCTAGGAACTAGGCCTAACCACTTCCCATCTCACATGGTAGGGAATAGAAATGGCTATTTATTCCAACCTTTGGCTTCTTTCTCCCAAAAGTCTCCCAAAATATTTTTTACATAAACATCAGACAATAAAATATCAGAAAACAAAGTTTAAAAGCTACTCTAGCTAGTGAACACTGCATTTGCTTGAATCTTTTGCCTCCATTTCAGTGCTCTGTAGGAGGGGAAGCCTGAGAAATTAAGACTATATATATTCATTCATTCATTCATGTATCTGTATTTGTATCTACTTATATGTATAAAAGGATGGGAGATTTTTGGCTGTTTTTCTTTTTAATCTTGATAGATTATAAACTCCAAGATTTTTATCCTTTTACTCCTAGTTCCTAACATATAATTGGTGCTTAATAAAAATTTGATTGATTGATTGACAACTCAGAGGTGTTAAATTCGTAATTTGCATACTGCAGCAAAGTTTCAAGTAGTCAAAATCTGATTAAGATCTAATTTGGAAATACTTAATTTAAGAAAAAATATAATTAAACATAGATCATGTTATTTTGTGGTTTTCTAAATAAATATGCAATGCACCAGATCTGTTTCTGAGTTTTATACCACTGGGTTAGAATACTTCCAAACTGATGAGAGGACTTCTGGTTAAGATGGCAGAGAGGAGGCACACTGCTGCATAAGCTCCACGCTTTCTCTCACTATCCATTCCATTACAAGCCTCTGAATTAATGCTTGACTGAAAAAAAACCCACAAATAGTTACCAAGAGAAGCCATCCTTGAGATTCGCCAAGAAAGGTTTGTCTTTACTGGAGGGCTGGGATGATTTTAGATCGGGCGCAGGCTGAGGGCAGTGGCAGTGAGAGCACAGGAGCAGACTGGAGAGGGGGTGGGGAGTGATCGCAGCCGTCTCTGCGGGGAGAGCTTCGCTACAGGTTTGAATACTTTGCTCCGGCAGCAAGTCAGCAGCCCAGCAGAGAAGCTAAAAACACCGGGGCTGAAGAATATAACCCCAAACAGCTGGAGTCCCTCGGGACCTGGCCGCCCCCCTCTTTCCCCCCCACAGTGACTCAGCACGCTCTGGGATCTCAGAGCGCACGCGCAACACAGTCCTGCTAGTGCCTCACTGCTGCCTCCTGCAGTCTGTAGAGGAAGCTCGATAACATACCCAGCCCCTCCCCCAAAGAAAGACTCCAGTTTTTTCTGTTTTAATTTGGTAGTTTGTCTCTGATTATTAGACAGAATGAGCAAGAAGCTGAAGAGGACTTTAACCCTTGACAGCTTCTATACAGATAGAGAGCAGACTCTAAATCCTGAGGAGACTAAAAACAGACAGTCCCCAGGTGAATCCCCAAAGGAGGAGATCATCTGTTCCTCAGCACAGATGAACCTCATAGAAGTGATTAAAAAGGCTCTCACAAGGGAGCTAGAAGAAAAATGGGGAAAGCAGAGTGAGGCTTGGCAAAAGGAGAGGGAAGCTTGGGAAAAGGAGAGGGAGGCTTGGCAAAAGAGCCTGGAGAAAGTTAAAGAGAGAGTGGATAAAGAAGTAAAATCCTTGAAAAATAGGATTAGTGAACTGGAAACAGAAAACAGCTCTCTAAAAAACAAAATTGGCGAAATGGAAAAAAATTCCTCAGAACAAAAGAACTCAATGGGACAATTAGAAAAAGATTTTTAAAAAGTGAGTGAAGAAAATACTTCACTGAAAATCAGAATTGAACAATTGGAATTGAATGACTCGAGGAAACAAGAAGAATCAGTCAAGCAAATCCAAAAAAATCAAACAATGGAAAAGAATGTGAAATACCTTCTGGGGAAGACAACAGACCTGGAAAACAGATCCAGGAGAGACAATCTGAGAATCATTGGACTTCCAGAAAAACATGATGAAAAAAAGAGCCTGGACACTATTTTCCAGGAAATTATCAAAGAGAACTGCCCAGAATTCATAGGAACAGAGGAAAAAATAAACATTGAAAGGATTCATCGATCACCCACTGAAAGGGATCCTAAAATCAAAACACCAAGGAATATAGTGGCCAAATGCCAGAACCCTCAGATGAAGGAAAAAATATTGCAAGCGGCTAGAAAAACCCAATTCAAGTATCAAGGAGCCACAATAAGGATCACCCAGGATCTGGCAGCATCCACATTAAAAGATCGAAGGGCCTGGAATATGATATTCCGAAAGGCTAAGGAACTTGGTATGCAAACAAAAATAACTTACCCAGCGAGAATGAGCATCTTTTTCCAGGGAAGAAGATGGACATTCAACGAAGTAAGCGAATTTCATCTATTTCTGATGAAAAAAACCAGAACTTAACAAAAAGTTTGATCTACAAATATAGAACTCAAGAGAAATCTAAAAAGGTAAAGATTAATCTTGGGAACTATGTTTCGACTATATAGATGTATAAAGAATACATGTATACCTTGTTCTAGAAATTGATGTGGAAAGGACATTGTATCAGAAAAAGGGTAAAGTGGGGGTAGTACATCTCATGAAGAGGCATAGGAAACCTATTATATCTGAGAGAAAGAATGGAGGGGGATGAATATAGTGGGTATCTTACTGCCTTCAGAATTGGCTTTAAGTGAAAAATCTTAAGACATATTCAATCTATGGTGAAACTTCTCCCACCTCATTGAAAAGTGAGAAGGGAAAAGTGAAAAGGGAAGGAATAAGCTAAGTGGAAGGGAATACGGGAACTGGGAGGGAAAGGGGTAAGATAGGGGGAGGAACTCTAAGGCGGGGGGAGGGATACTAAAAAGGGAGGGCTGTGAGAAGCAAGTGGTGCTCACAAGCTTAATACTGGGAAGGGGGGGAAAGGGGAAAGAAGGGAGAAAAGCATAAACCGGGGTTAACAAGATGGCAAGTAATACAGAATTGGTCATTCTAACCATAAACGTGAACGGGGTAAACTCCCCCATAAAGAGGAAGCGGTTAGCAGAATGGATTAAAAGCCAGAATCCTACAATATGTTGTTTACAGGAAACACACCTGAAGCGGGGAGATACATGCAGGTTAAAGGTAAAAGGTTGGAGTAAAATCTACTATGCTTCAAAAAAGCAGGGGTAGCCATCCTGATCTCAGATCAAGCTAAAGCAAAAATTGATCTAATTAAAAGAGAAAAGGAAGGGCACTATATCTTGCTAAAGGGTAGCATGGATAATGAAGCACTATCTATATTAAACATATATGCACCAAGTGGCGTAGCATCTAAATTCTTAAAAGAGAAACTAAGAGAGCTGCAAGAAGAAATAGACAGTAAAACTATAATAGTGGGAGATCTTAACCTTGCACTCTCAGAATTAGATAAATCAAACCACAAAATAAATAAGAAAGAAGTCAAAGAGGTAAATAGAATACTAGAAAAGTTAGATATGATAGATCTCTGGAGAAAATGTAATGGAGACAGAAAGGAATACACTTTCTTTTCAGCAGTTCATGGAACCTATACAAAAATTGACCATATATTAGGACATAAAAACCTCAAACTCAAATGCAGTAAGGCAGAAATAGTAAATGCATCCTTTTCAGACCACGATGCAATGAAAATTACATTCAACAAAAAACCAGGGGGAAGTAGACCAAAAAATAATTGGAAACTAAATAATCTCATACTAAAGAATGATTGGGTGAAACAGCAAATCATAGACATAATTAATAACTTCACCCAAGAAAACGATAATAATGAGACATCATACCAAAATGTATGGGATGCAGCCAAAGCGGTAATAAGGGGAAATTTCATATCTCTAGAGGCCTATTTGTATAAAATAGAGAAAGAGAAGGTCAATGAATTGGGTTTGCAACTAAAAATGCTAGAAAAGGAACAAATTAAAAACCCCCAGTCAAACACTAAACTTGAAATTCTAAAAAAAAAAAAAAAAAAAGAATACTTCCAAACTATCTTTAAAGCAATTTCTCTTTATCAATGATCTTTTTACCCATACATCTTCAAAATGAAGGAAAATCTTATTTGTATTGGGTAAAAATTATATGTAGAGTAATAGCTACTGAGAGAATGTTTATCTTTGTTCATTTTTCTGCAATATTGGCTGAGAGCTAGAAAATATAATTAAGAAGATCATTAAAGGGAGCCTAAAATGGCTTCCCCTCCAGAATCTTTGACTTGAAAATAGAATGTATTTCACTGGCTACTGATGTGCAAGACTACACTGCTGATTGCATAAAACAATACCTAAAATAGTATAAATGTTAAAGAAAACCATGCTTATTCCTTAAACCTGAAGCTCTGGTGACACTACAATTATATTTCCTGGCTGGGAGGAATTAGGCTCCTATTCAGATCACCATTTTGCTATGAATAAAGTATTTTTGTTTTGTTTCCAAACTATTGCATCTATTGCCTTCTTTCTTATTACCTCATACATATCAATTTCTCTGACCCACCCACACCCAACCCCACCAAAAAAGTAATAAATAAATAAACCATATTTTCTCTGAATTTGATATGATGAAATAAGCAGTAGTACATAATTAGGAAATAAATTTTATCCTGTCTTAGTTTATGGAAAGTAATAAAAAAAAAAAAAACAAGGTAAAAAGATGGAATTTATTCAACCCAAAGGACTCATTTATCACTTTCTACCAAAGAACAGTGTTTTTGGATATCTTTTCACCATTAGAGATTCCAGAAAAAGTCTTGGGGAAAGAAAAAGACAGACTGTAACAATCTTCATTCCAGTGGGTGGATGATATTTCTTTTTCTTCTCTGGGAGAGCTGGGAGCTTAAAATGGAAAAAAATAAAATAAAATAAAGTCATTTCAGTAAAAGGATTGATTGTACCAATTATTTAACTAGTCTAAGTTCATTGTTTCCTTTCTCCTATAAGAGCATGAGTCATCCCAGATCAAATGGGGTTTAAATACCACCACTATCTGCATGCAAATAGAGATGCTGACTTGTTTAGGCCCCCATAATAATTTTCTCTAAAAGAAAGGACAAATATAATTTTTTCTCAATTGATCCTAATTTTCTCCTACATTTATGAAGAATGGCAGAATGACTCTTAAGCATTTTCTTTAAATGCATAAAATGATCAGTAATATCAGAATGGAGGAGACTTGAGTGTAGCAAACTAGGAAGTACTTACGGTAAGACAGACAATAGCAAGGCATTATGAAGGATACAAGATATAGTATACATGATCCTAATCATTGCAAAGTGCAAAGGCACTCATTTTTTTTGTTTCTGTTTTTGTTTTGTTTCATTTTGTTTTTATTCCTTTATGATTATTACAAGATAGCTAGACGGTATGGTACAAATCTTTAAAAAATGAGTGAATGAATGAATGACTACCAGAGACCAGAAAATGTTCAGACATTTGGAGGGCTATTTTAGAAGTGGGATTAGATTTGTCTACAATGAGTAGAACTTTCTAAGGGCTTCTCTCTAATAATTTAGAGTATACAAAAGTGATATGGGCTGCCTTAGAATACCATGGGTTCCTCCTTGCTATACTCTTGTGCTCTAAAATTAATTAATTTTTTTTTTAAATTGTGTTTTTAAATATTCCTTCAAAAAGTTGTTTGCTATGAGACCATGGGCAAGTCACTTTACCTCATTTAATTTAATTTTCTTACATGAAAAATGAATCTAGTAATAATCTCACACAGTTTTTATCTCACATGGTGTGTATGTGTATGTGTGTGTGAAAGAGAAAAATGAGATGACAAAAATAAAATGATTTGTCAACCATAGAATATTATATTAATGATTGCTTTCATGGTTTTATTCAGAGGACATTTTGTGTAGAGGGTCTTCAGCTCTGAGATTCTGTGATTTCTTTTTTGCTAAGGCAATTGGGGTTAAGTTACTCTGCCCAGAGTCACACAGCTGGGAAGTGTTAAGTGTCTGAGATCAAATTTGAACTCAGGTCCTCCTGACTTCAGGGCTCTATCCACTGCACCACTTAGCTGCCCCTAGCTGTGATTCTGAGAGATGCATCTTAGTGCAGGGCTTATCACTGCAAAACTCTTAAGATTTGGAGTTTAAAAATTAGGGCTCAAAATTTTATCTTGGGCTTTGCATATTGATAGTGTTATAGTTTTTATTTTTAAAAAAATGTGAAATTAGAACCATGCAATTAGTTCTTAAAATACCTATTCTGATCCCCTCATTTGACAAATGGTAAGGGAAATGCTGTGCAAAAAAATCTCAGAGTTCAGGAGCCTATTTGAGAAGGAGATGTTTTCATTGATGTGACTGACCTTCCATAGAAATCATCATTCTCAGGATTTGTAATTCATAATGTAGTCTGGCTTAGCAGATGGTGGCCTTATTCTAACCATAAAGTTCTCTTCCAAGAGCAGTAGAGTAATTTGCAATGAAATTGGAGTAAAATATATAGGAGATTCAACCTTTTTCATTCCAGAAGCATTCTATTTAGCTAAAATTTCTTTCTTTTTTTTAAGAATCTGGTGGCACTTATATCTTTAATCCTGAGTAATACATTTTGGAAGATGAAGGTTTCAACAGACATATAAAGGAAAATTGTTACTATTGTTTGAAAAAGACTTAGATTTTATAAATGCTTTCTTGTGATTGTTTTAATATGAAAAGGAATATCAATTTTAAGCTTTGCCATTGTGTTAAGTTTCCTCTTTATATTTCAAGTCTATTTCATTATTCAGAATTTCTCTATGATTGACATTGCTGTGGGCTGGTGTCATGGGATTGTTTTATTTCTTACATAAAGTTATTTTGGAGAAGGAATGGTATATTGAAAATGAGCAGATATGCATTCCAAATATGACTTTGCAACTAACTATCTATGTCATTTTGGACAACTCTTAATTTTTCTTGGCTTTAGTTACTTCATCTACAAAATGATTGGGTTGAACTAGATGAGTCCTTTCCAGATCAATCTGTGAACTTGCATAATGACAGAAGATAGTGTAAAAGGAAGAGGAAGTTTCTGGCTTTTCAGGTTATCTGCCTAGCTAGCAGAGATCAGACTCTTCTATGAATGAGAGTTTAAGATATTCATTTGATTGCAGTATCAAGTTAGGTTCAAAGAAAAGCCCCAAGTAAGTCAGGGCCTTCTGCATTCATGTTGTAATTGTTAGTTCTCGGTTCCCAAAGAGAACCATGACATATGGGAGATGATTCCATGTCATGCAAGTGAGTTGCATTTAAGTGAGGGAGGACTGTGAAATGTCACCAGTCTCAATCTCTCCAGAACCATCTGGGTCCAGTAGCAAGATATAGATTATGATGATTGGAGATGACCCAGAATGCAATGGAAGATCCAAGGAATCAAATGACGTTGGGTGGGTAGTTAGGTGAGGGAGTGGGAGAAATAACAGTAGCACAAATTAATTTATCTGATTACCTCTCAGAAATTAGGATCTTCCAGGGGAGATTTAGGCAATCTTTTGCCTTTTGTTTACAAAGAGTAAGTTGTAGAGGATGAGTTGGATAAGACAAATCTTCTTAAACTGTGAGTCCTTTAACTGAACTGAAGGATCTTGAAATCTTTTTTTTATTAAATATATCTATATATACCTAATCTTTATATAATATAGTCAGTTCAGCTATAACATGATATAAGAAGTTGCTAAAAATCATTTTTCTGTGCAAAATTGCTCAATAAAATACACAGGGCTTGTGTAAAAAATGAGATTGTGCACAATACTCAAAAACACTAGTAACCTAATTAAAATGATAACACAGTTTTAAACATGTTAAACGATTAAGAAATACATAAATAGGGGTGGAGCCAAGATGGTGAAGAGAAACCAGCCTCTAAATAGATTCTGGAACAAAAGGACCCACAATTTTCCAGTTTAAAATAACTTAGAAAGACCTTAGGAAAGGTCTGTCTTACTTAAATAAGAGGGGAACACAGCCTAATAGAGATGGTAAAGCCAGCAGGCGGCTCTTAGTCATAGCAATGATCAGCAATCTAAGCCCCTCAGTCCTAGATCAGCAAGCTAATGGCAGAACAGACCATCTGTGAGGTCTGCAGTTCCAGCCTAGAAAGCAAATTGGAACCCCTAGAAAGCAAATAGGAAAACAGATGGGACAAGGACAAGATGTAACAGGGTCATAGAGTGAAAAAGTCATGAGCCTTAGAGACTCCAGGGCAGAAAGTCAGCTACCAGGTCCCAGCAAAAAAGAGCAACTTTAAAATTCACACAATAGGCTAAAAAATGAGCAAAAACCAGCAAAGAACCCTGACTACAGAAAGCTACTGTAGCAAGAGGGAAGATCAAAACACAAAATAAGAAGAGCTTATGTATAAAGCCTTAAAGGGAATACAAATTGGTCTCAAAGGCATTTTCTTGGAAAGAGCCCAAAAAGGATTATAACATTCAAATGAGAGGTAGAAGAAAAATTGGGGAAAGAAATGAGAGCTATACAAGAGAAAGCCAGCAGCTGTCATTAGATTTGGCTCAAAGAGGGAATAACATATAACTTTAGTTGGGTATAGAAATTTATGTTATCCTTTAGTGAAGTAGGAAAGGAAAAAGAAAGGGATGATAGCAGTGAGAAGGAAAAAAGAAAAGAAAAGGAGGGCTGATAGAAAAAAAGGAAAAGTTGAAGGAAGTGGTAAGCAAAATCCTGGTTAGGAAGGAAAAGTTGAAAAGAGAGAAGAAAGTAAATGGGGAAAATAGGACAGTGAGAAATACACAGTTAATAAGCATAATTGTAAATGTGAAGATAAAATAGAAATATGCATAAAGTAGATTAAAAACTAGAGCTTTACAATATATTTTTAAAAGAAATATATCTGAAGCAGAGAGTGCATGCAGAATAAAGGTAAAAAGCTGGATCAGAATTTATTATGCTTCAGCTAAAGTAAAAAAAAAAATCAAAACAACAGTGGTAGCAATCTTAATCTTAGAGAAAGCAATAGCAAAAATAAACCTAATTAAAATAGATAAGGAAACTAATTTTACTAAAAAGATACCATAGACAATGAAGTAATGTCAATACTGAACATTTTATACACCAAGTGGTATAATATTCAAAGTCTTAAAGAGGTTACAAGAAGAAATAGACAGCAAAAATACTAATGAGAGACCTCAACTTCCTCCTCTCAGAACTAGATAAATCTAATCACCATATAAACAAAAAAGAAGTTAAGGAGTCAATAGAATTTTTTTAAAAGTTAGATATGATGCACCTCTGGAGAAAACTTAATGGGGATAAAAAAGAATATACCTTTTTCATCAGTATATGACACCTACACAAAAACTGACCATGTACTAGGGTATAAAAACCACACAATCAAATGCAGAAAAGCAAAAATATCAATATCAAATGTAACCTTTTCAGATCATGATGCATTAAAAGCCAAGTATAATAAATTGTCACGAGGGAAAGATTAAAAACTAATTGTAAAATAAACAAACTGATCCTAAAGAATAAGTGGTTCAAATAACAAATCAAAGAAGTAATAATTTCATTAAAGAGAACAATAATGAGATAACATATCAAAAATGATGAGATGCCACTAGCTCAGTTTTTAAGAAAAAAAATTTTGTCTCTAAATGCATACATGAATAAAATAGAGAAAGAAGAAGAATTTATGATCAAATAAGAGATAAAGAACATTATTGAAATGCAAAATGAATAATTTTGACTATATGAAATTAAAAAGATTCTGCACAAATAAAACCAATGCAACAAAGATAAGGACAACAGAAAGCGGGGGAAGCATTTTTACAATCAGATCTCTCTCTTTTTTTTTTTTAAATAATTTTTTATTGAAAGAACCCATGCCAGGGTAATTTTTTACAGCATTATCCCTTGCTCTCACTTCTGTTCCGACTTTTCCCCTCCCTCCCTCCACCTCCTCCCCCAGATGGCAAGCAGTGCTTTACATGTTAAATAGGTTACAGTATTTCCTAGATACAATATATGTGTGCAGAACCACACAGTTCTCTTGTTGCACAGGGAGAATTGGATTCAGAAGGTATAAATAACCCGGGAAGAAAAACAAAAATGCAAGCAGTTTATATTCATTTCTCAGTGTTCTTTCTTTGGGTGTAGCTGCTTCTGTCCATCCTTGATCAATTGAAACTGAATTAGCTCTCTTTATCGAAGAGATCCACTTCCATCAGAATACATCCTCAAACAGTATCATTGTTGAGGTATATAATGATCTCCTGGTGCTGCTCATTTCTTTTTTTTTTTTTTTAATTTTTATTTAATAATTACTTTATATTGACAGAATCCATGCCAGGGTAATTTTTTTTTTTACAACATTATCCTTTGCACTCGTTTCTGTTCCAAATTTTTTCCCCTCCCTCCCTCCACCCCCTCCCCTAGATGGCAAGCAGTCCTTTATATGTTGGATATGTTGCAGTATATCCTAGATACAATATATGTTTGCAGAACCGAACAGTTCTCTTGTTGCATAGGGAGAATTGGATTCAGAAGGTAAAAATAACCTGGGAAGAAAAACAAAAATGCAGATAGTTCACATTCATTTCCCAGTGTTCTTTCTTTGGGTGTAGCTGCTTTTGTCCGTCATTTATCAATTGAAACTCAGTTAAGTCTCTTTGTCAAAGAAATCCACTTCCATCAAAATATGTCCTCATACAATATCGTTGTCGAAGTGTATAATGATCTCCTGGTTCTGCTCATTTCACTCAGCATCAGTTCATGTAAGTCTCGCCAGTCCTCTCTGTATTCATCCTGCTGGTCATTTCTTACAGAAAAATAATATTCCATAACATTCATATACCACAATTTACCCAGCCATTCTCCAATTGATGGGCATCCATTCATTTTCCAGTTTCTAGCCACTACAAATAGGGCTGCTACAAACATTTTGGCACATACAGGTCCCTTTCCCTTCTTTAGTATTTCTTTGGGATATAAGCCCAATAGAAACACTGTTGGATCAAAGGGTATGCACAATTTGATAATTTTTTGGGCATAATTCCAGATTGCTCTCCAGAATGGTTGGATTCGTTCACAACTCCACCAACAATGCATTAGTGTCCCAGTTTTCCTGCATCCCCTCCAACATTCATCATTATTTTTTCCTGTCATCTTAGCCAATCTGACAGGTGTGTAGTGGTATCTCAGAGTTGTCTTAATTTGCATTTCTCTGATCAATAATGATTTGGAACACTCTTTCATATGAGTGGTAATAGTTTCAATTTCATCCTCTGAAAATTGTCTGTTCATATCCTTTGATGATGCTGCTCATTTCACTTAGCATCAGTTCATGTAAGTCTCGCCAGTCCTCTCTTACAATCAGATCTCATTTCTCAAATATATAGAGAACTTAGTCAAATATATAAGAATACAAAGCATGCCCCAATTGATATGCTCAAATGGTCAAAATTGACCAGTCAGTTTTCAGATGAAAAAATTAAAGCTATCTATAGTTATATGAAAAAATATTCTAAATTACACAAATTAAAACAAATTTATCAGATTGTGCATTATGACAACAAAAGGAAAATGATAGATGTTGGAGAAGATGTGGGAAAATAGAAACAACAGTTGTTGGTAAAGTTGTTAACTGGCCCAACTAATCTGGAGAGTAATTTTGGCTAGGTCTACTATATTCTAAAGAGGTCATAACAAATGCAAAAGGACCAATATGTATCAAAATGTTTATAAGATCTCTTTTTGTACTGGTAAACAGCTGGAAATTGAGGGAATGCTCATCAATTGGGGAATGGCTGAACAAGTTGTGGAATATGAATGTAATAGAATACTATTGTATTATAAAAATGATAGATTTCAGGAAAACCTGGAAAGACTTATATGAATTGATGCTGAGTGAAGTGAGCAGAAAGTGGAGAACATTATACATGCTAAGAGCAACATCTCATTACTATAACAAATATGGAATCTGAATGCAGATTGAATCATAATATTTTCACTTTTTCAAGCTTTTCCTCTTTTCTTATGATTCTTTTACAACTTGACTAATGTTTAAATATGTTTAACTTGTTTGTACGTGTATAAACTATATCAGATTGCTTGCTCTCTTGGGGAGACAACAGGGAAGAGAAGAAAAGAGAAAAAAATTGGAACTCAAAATCCTACAAAAATGAACGTTTAACTCTATCTTTATATGTAATTGGAAATAAACTACTATTAAGAGGGGAGAAAAAATACTTGAATATATACATAATACCTAAATAAGTAGTAGTTGACACTTGTGATTTAAAGGCTATACCATGGTTTCCACAAGTTAGGGTTGGTAAAGTTGTCTGTGGCAACAGACCAGATGATGGTCTTACCTGTCACAACTCTGAGACTTGGAATATCATTATTACCCCTGGTAGGTAGTGTTTTGGGGTGTAAAAGTAAGATATCTCTCTACCCTTCCTCTCAACACAGCCATGATTGTACCAAAAGATATGCAATAAATAGGTACTTTATTTTGAAAAGAGCCTGAGGTTTGTTGAAGTGGGAGTCAGAAAGGTTGCTGTTTATGAGTTACTTGGAGGGGATGTAGTTTTCTTTTTTTTCACCATTTTTCAGGGATGAAATCATGCATAAATAAATGCAAAATTTGGGCTATAGTCAAATTCTTTCCTAATGTTTCAACTGCACCAGAACAACTTGGCATCTTCAAAACATGCATTATAGCAGAACTGAGTTGATCTTTTTAGTCAGGCTATAAGTACTGCAGATATTAATTATTTTCTCGACCCCTCCCCCCTTTAAAGACAACATTGACTCAAAAGTCTACATCATTTATAAACATTATATGCTGAATTTGAGTCCTGTATTATGCATACTGAAAGAATAGAGTTTTTCCTACAATAGTATCATGTGCATTGGTATTGTGTAAGTATGTTATAAATGGATCTTGGTGGTAGGTAGAGCAATAAGCCCAGAATCAAAAAAGACAAGTTCAAATTTGACCTGAGATAATTATTAGGTATGGGAAAAGTCACATACTTGAAACTACTTTGTTTTCCTCAAATGAAAAATTGTCATCATAATAGCACCTATTTTCCAGGGTTGTTGTGATGGCTAAATGAGATAATATTTATAAGAAGCATAAGAAGTTACTACCTGAAACATAGAAGGCATTTAATAAATGTCTATGGTTTTTCGCCTTAAGATGTCCTTCTCATTTGATGTTCAATATTTAGTATCTGACTCACTCTTTCATATGTCATTAGTACCTCTTGTAGTTCAGAATATGCTTGTGTCCAAATTGTCTTTTGAAATCTTCCAGAAATGTATCTTGTACATGATTCATATCTGTGTCTTCTTGATGTCTCATTACTATAACAGAATACATGGGCTGTTAAATGTTGGGGAAAAATCCCCAAAGGCAATAAATGAATTAAAAGAACATAGTAGAACAGAAGAAACTTGGAAAAGCAAATTAGTTTTCCTTCTAATCACATTTGTGCTCAGAAAAATAGAAAGATCTAGTGGAGGTGACCCTCAGCAGAGACCCATTAAATGTACTGAAACTTTTTATTACTCTCACTTAGTTCTTTTCACTTGCATTTTCTTCTGCTGTCCAAGAACCTTTGTTTTAACTCTGATCACCATGGTGTGGCTTTCTATATTCATTAGGAAGGATCTGAATATTTTATTCTTAAAATCAAGCTTTTCTTTCTCTTTCTCTTTTTTTAAAATTGACATCTTCAGTTTTCATATTACAGTTGTTTTTAAATATATCCTTCTTTCCCTTCCAAGTGATTATATAAATTAAAAAGAGAATCAAAGCAGATTAAGACAGCAAGGCCAATATCTCTGCTGATTATAACTATATATGCATTGTTCCACACTTCTTATCCACTTACTTTCTGAAAAGAAGAAAGGAAAGTACACCTTTCATCATTTCTCTTGGGCCAGTTTCAGTCTTGATGATTACTTAGTTCAGAGCTAATTTTTCAAAATTTCATACTTAAAAAAAATCCTTAGACTGGGTAAATTTTCATTAAAAAGCATTTCCTCTTTCCTATTCCCCTAGCTTAAATAACATATAGTTTGTGAGATCACAAAATATTAGAATTAAGTAGGACATTAGATATCATCTAGACCCATCCTCATTTTATAGAAAAGGAAATAGAACTCAAAGAGGATTTACCAAAGGTTATTCACTCAGTCAATAAAAGAGTAAGGACAAAAGTCAGATCTCCAAATTCTTCAATTAATGCTCTTCCCACCAATTTCATACTTCTTTTCTGAAATCTGATGCCCAAGACAGTTTTTGTCTTTTGAACTTTTTGAAGAGTAAACCCATGTGGATCGTTAGATCTCAAAAAGCCCTCAAGGACCATGTAATTTGTTGGGCAGGTGAAGTTGTCCTTTTAGTTGACGGCATGACACGTTCATAGAGACAGAACATAAGAGGGAATCATACATAGCCATGGATAAAAGTGAGGCTCTCAAAGTCTAAGGAATATTAAAGTAAACTTGAGATCAATTAGCTATTGCCTCAACAGATTTTTCCAAGCTTCATTAGGGATATTCTTCTCTCTTTTTTTTCTTTGCTTTTGTTTTAAACTTTAGTCTGAACTAAATGAACAAAAAACTTCAAACATAAATAACTGCCTGTGTTCATGAAAATAAATTATACCCTGGCCAATAAGCTTCCTTACAGTTTGCGTTAATAGATGAATATCACTTTATAAAAGGTACAAAGAAGCTGTAAATTCCATTGTGCTAACACCTCTGAAAAAGGCTGTCAGTGGGCAGAGGACATATGTACCTAGATCAGAACCTAGAGTGGAGTGGTGCAAAGTTTATAGGGCAAAAACAAAAGGATAAAGGGCTTAAGCCTGGCTATGCTATTATCTGTGGGCTTGGAAGAAGTTTGAGTAGTGCTTCTTTTTACTTTTCACTCTCTTTTTTTACTGACAAACTTTTTTATTTGACAAACATGGTACATAATAAGAATGAGAACAAAAGAATGAATAAGCTTACCAATAAATAGCTTCCATTTTCCTACCCATTATCAACTATTACTTTCTTTTGGAGATGATCTTTGAACTTCATAAAAGGGCTAAAAATCTCCATTTTTAAAGTGTTTTAAAACAGAAATCTTTTTTATTTCTTCACTGCCCACTCCACTGGTGGAAAAATATTTCCATATAATAGATAGGTCTAGTCAAGCAAAACCTAATCTCCTCATTGGCTGTGTACAAAAATATCTGTACTTCATTTTACTTCTTAAATACATTGTCTTTCTCTTAGAAGGAGGATACGATGTTTCATTATTGGTCCTTTGCAATCATGGATTGTCATTTCACTCATTATAATCTCATAGTATTCTAAGAAATTTGTCTTATGTCAGTGTTATTTTTGTAATATAAATACTCTTAGTTCTGTTCATTTTATTTTTCACCATTTAGTAAAACATTCTTCATTTATTCATTTTTGTAATATTAATAATATAGTATAGTTCTGACTCTGCTCCTTTCACTCAACATCAGTTTATACCAGGTTTTTGTACAAGTATCTATGATATAATCTATTTCCTTATTTATTATAGCAAAAGAGTATTCCATCACATTCATATAACACACTTTTCTTTGCCATTTTTCAACTGATAGACATCCCTTTTTGTTTCTATTATTTATTTTCACTAAAAAAGTCAGGTATAATTTTTAATATATAGATCTTTTAAAAAATTTCTTTTATATATTTTGGTGTAGTCACATATATATACAAAAGAACATTTAAAACACCAAGTTATTCAAATGTCAAAGGTGTACTTGCCAAAAAAGATTATTTTATGGAAAACATACAGGGCAAGTACTCAAGAGGTAGTCAGAAAAAGTTACATAAAGACACTCTTAAAGTCTCTCTTAAATACTTAGAATACATTGTGTGACTGGGAAACACTGACACTAGAATCCCCCAGCAAAATGTGTGTCTTCCTGACTTCAAGATTGATTCTTTGTCTACTTAAACTGTGCTACCAGCCACTCAAGCAACATATATATATATATATATACACACACATATAATATAAATTGATATATATACACACACATGTGTATTGTGCACACAGGGCATCCCCAAAATCTTAGTGTGCTTTTAAGCTTTGACAGCTTAAAATTACACTAAACCTTTTAGAAATTTTTATACACACATGTATCTGTATATACATATACACAAATATATGTGTGTACATGTATATATCCATATACATGCATTCATACACATACATAGAAATAAACACATACATGTATATATGCATGCATACACATAATATTCAATTGCTTATTTACTCAAGGGAACAACTAAAAATATTGTGCATACAGTTAAAGAGAAATGTGAAAATAAATTCATGTTTAAAAATTTTATTTGGTGAATTCATTTTAGATGGGCATAACATTTATGACTGGAAAGGGTCTCAGACATACTATGGTCCAATACCTTCAATTTACAAAGGACAAAAGAGAGGAGAAATAATTTGAGGATACTAAACAGATAATTGTGATTTGGACCAAAGACATCTTCTGAGCACCCCAGGACTCCTTCTAACTCACTATTTCTGAGATTTATATACTACTTAATTCTTATTTTTTGTTGTTCACATTTACCCTGTGAAGTGGATAGAACAAATACGATGAATTTTTTTTTATTATGGAAACTAAGGAGAGATTAATAAAGGTTTGAATGGCTATGAATATTCTACACATATAGTTGAGCAAGTATTAGATTTTAAGGTAGGTGTTAGTCTGATTTCTGGGTCTCATATACTTGGGTATGTGATCTAGAAAAATCACTTCACATCTCTGATCCTCTGTTTCCTTTTTAGTAAAATAAATTTATTGTTATTTATTCTACCTGCTTCAACGATGATTCCAAGAAAAGTACTTTCTGAGCTTTATAGTAAATAATTTACTTATTAATTTATAATATTTTATATATATATATAAATTAATTTATAATAAAAATTCAGCCAGAAAGATTGTGTGTGTGTGTGTGTGTGTGTGTGATTGTGTTACTTTGCTACATAAATATGCTGGGAAAACTGGTCATGATTCCTATGGTTCTTAGTGAAAGATTGAGTTTCATTTTAATGTGTGTGGCCACCATGCAGATTCTGATGGTTTCTGTCTTACCTCTTTAGCAGATACTCTGAATGAAATATCTTCTTAGAGGTGAAAGCTACCCCATTTCTAGTTGCATGTTAGATACTGCTCACTCCAAGTATCTCACAACAGAACTATGCAAACCAGTGACATTATTCAATGTAACCTTTAACAAATCATCTGCCTGTGCTTTTTCAAGGGTTTTTCCAGCCCACTTGGGGAATTTGATAATATACATCATCTGTCCTAGCAAAACCCAAAAGAGATGATCTAGAGAATGATGCTTCTTAGTAGATTGGAAAGAAAGGTTACCTATTAAAATCATAGAACCTTAGGCCATTTACTGAAAGGACCTCAGTCCCTTCTAATCTGCCTTCCTTTCCTTTAAAAAAATTAGAGAGGAAACAAAAGTATTTCAGATATCACACAACTGTAATTGTTAAACATGAGTTTTGTTTGATATTGATTAAAGTATTTAATTATCTGATTGTGTTTCTGTGGCAGGTCTGAGACTTGTGATCCTAAAGAAGTCAGGATATCCTGGCTTCTCAGAGCATTTTTAATTTGGCCTAGATTTATTTCTTAAGGAAGCAGCATTGTGTCATGCAAAAAGCCCCTCTTCAGAGTTCAATAGATCTCTTTGGATCCAGACTTTTTTTTTACTACCAGAATTGGTTGGCCTTTATTTTAAAAAATACTATTTCTGTTTTTTATTATAACTTTTTATTGACAGAACATATGCCTGGGTAATTTTTTTTACAACATTATCCCTTGCATTCACTTCTCTTCTGACTTTTTCCTTCCCTCTCTCCACCCCCTCTCCTAGATGGCAAGAAGTCTTATACATGTTAAATATGTTATAGTATATCCTAGGCACAATATATGTGCATGGAACCAAACAATTTTCTTGTTGCATAGGAAGAATTGAATTCAGAAGATAAAAATAATCTGGGAAGAAAAACAAAAATGCAAACAGTTTACATTCATTTCCCAGTATTCCTTCTCTGGGTGTTGCTGCTTCTGTCCATCATTGATCAATTGGAACTGAATTAGATCTTTTCTTTGTCAAAGATATCCACTTCCATCAGAATACATCCTCATACAGTATTATTGTTGAAATATATAATGATCTCCTGATTCTGGTCATTTCACTCAGCATCAGTTCATGTAGCTCTTTCCAAGCCTCTCGGTATTCATCCTGCTGGTCATTTCTTACAGAACAATAATGTTCTATAACATTCATATATCACAATTTATACAACCATTCTCCAATTTTGAGCATCCATTCATTTTCCAGTTTCTAGCCATTATAAAAAGAGCTGCTACAAACATTTTGATACATACAGGTCCCTTTCCCTTCTTTAGTATTTCTTTGGGATATAAGCCTAGTAGTAGCACTGCTGGATCAAAGGGTATGCACAGTTTGATAACTTTTTGGTCATAATTCCAGATTGTTCTCCAGAATGGTTGGATTCGTTCACAACCACCAACAATGCATCAATTTCTCAGTTTTCCCACATCTCCATCCAACATTCATCATTATTTTTTCCTATCACCTTAGCCAGTCTGACAGGTATGTAGTGGTATCTCAGAGTTATCTTAATTTGCATTTCTCTGTGGATCCAGATTTTTAACTTACTAATTATTTGATCTTGGTCAAGTCACTTCTCTTTAACCTGGTTTTATAATTTTTGAGATAAATGGGGCAGGCTTGATGATTATTGAGGGTTGGTGCTCTCTTTATTTTTCTCTCTCTCTCTTTCTCTTCCCTTTTCTCTCCCCTTTCTTCTTCTCTTGCTCTTTCTCTTCTTCTTCTTCCTCTTCCTCCTCCTTTTTCAATTTCATGATTCTGTTTAGGGGTTGGATTTTCTTGCCATAGATACATTGATAGATAGTGGTTTGTCATTTCCTTCTCTAACTCATCTTACAATTGCGGAACCGAAGCAGACAGTGTTAAGTGATTTTACTAGGATTGAATAGCTAATAAATGCCAAGGACTAGTTTAAATTATGAAAATGAATCTTTCTAATCCACATCCCAAGACCCTATTTACTTGGCCATCTATCTGCCCTATCTCGTATTTATCTTGTGCTTATTTTATATATTTATTTTATGTATTTTGTGTATGTCATCAGATAGAATACAATTTCTTTATTATCAGGTATCATAGCATTCCATTTTTCTCTTTGAATTCCTATCATTTAGCAGTACCTGGCACATAGTGGGTATTTAGCAATTCTTGATGATTGATTAATTCATAATCCCACTATAAGGCCAAATGGCTAGAGTGAAAAGAGTACCAGATCTAGCCTGAGAAAATCTGAGTTGAATACTGTCTCTGCCAAACTATTAGACAAATCACTTAACCTCTCCAGAGAATTTTAGTGCCATCTTCTATTTAAAAAAATAAAGAGGTGGGGGCAGCAAGATGGTTCAGTGGATAGAGTGCTGGCCCTGAATTCAGGAGGACCTGAGTTCAAATCTGAACTCAGACACTTAATATTTTCTATCTGTATGACCCTGGGCAAGTCACTTAACCCCAATTGCCTCCAAAGAAAGAAAGAAAAAGGTTCAATAAGGTGTTTTCTAAGATCTTTCCACCACTAATTATATGATTTAGGTTAAAATTCTGTCCCTTTTACTTATTACATATGATAGTCTAGGAATAGCATTTTTTCCTCTGGGCCTCTGTTTCTCTATTTTAAAAAGAGGAGATTGGATTAAATGATTTATGATTAATTAGTGATTAAATGACATATTGTGCTCTAGTTTAAAAGTACAAAAGCATTGTGAATTGTGTAAACGGCTGTTCAAAAATACATTTTTGTGTATAAACAGAGTGGTAAGCTGCTTCTGTAGTAGACTGTTTCCCCCTACAGGGTTATAGAGCTAGAGGAGAAATATTAAGCTACAGAAACCCAATGGCTTTCAATTCAGTATTTACAAGGGCAATCTCTATGAGTGCTTTGGAAAATTACCTTTGGAAAATTTGGGCTATGATCTCAATTTTTTTCAGGATTCTTGTCCAAAGAAGGTATGACATTGATTGCAGAATGGTCTGTGTTGTGATGAATAGTTATTGTATATAAACATTCAGTGGTTAGATATTAGCAGCCAGACTATGTATCAGTCTCAAGAAAATGTTTGTGGAGTTACTCTAAATTGGAAAGTTTGACAAATGACCAGAAATCAAATTTCTTTGTATTGTTCAGGTTTCCTGTTCAATTTATGAAGATAAAGATATTGTAGATGGGTTGTGAAGAGGGGAAGAATAATTAAGGGAGTTATAAATTTGTGTGTGTATATGGGAGATATATGAGAATATAAGAATTTGTGTCTGACCCTTGGCAGAGCATTGATCTGTCCAGCCATAGTCTGATGCATTGTTACTCAACTCTAACATAGTTCTCTTCAAGAATGAAGGACAACAACCAACCAGTGTCAGAGTGTGAGTCCCAGGCTCACATCCAACAAAAAGAACTCTAAATAGCATGATTCTGAAACTGCCAAAGGGATTCCAAAACAGGAATGACCATAACAATAAGCATCAGGATTGTTTACTAGGGTGCACAATAAAGAGAATAATAGGACTTAGAATTAGACATTAATGCTAATCTAATTCCAGCACATCATTTTATAGTTGAAAAAACTATTTTACAAGAAAGAGAATTATTTAAGATAACACAGTAGCAAAGCTAAAATTTAAACTCTAATATTTAGACTCCACACTATACTACTCCTTTGCCAATTTAGAAATAATAGATATCTAAGAAGCCAAACCAAAATTCCAGACATAGGAGCGTCACTTTTAGCAAGTTGGGTATTACTGGTATAAAGGCTCACTTATGTGCCTAGTGCTTTGTATCTCTGAATAAGATATTTTAATACATAAGCATAGTTTCCCACCCCAAAGGCTTTTTCATATGCTGTAATTGATCGCATTGAGGCCTAAACAAATAGCATTTAATAGAATACATCATTTTGGACTAATTCTACCATTTTGTCATTCCATTGTTGAGGGAGAAATGAAAAAAATGAATGTCCTTAACTTCACTATTTTGTGGCCTGCCATTGTATCATTCTGGATTTTCTGGTTATTCAAAGCTTACAAGCTTTGGATAAAGCATTTATCTCTTTGAGACTTGATTCTCATTTTTTTTTTTTTTTTGGACAGTGATATTTGCAATGCTTTTTACAATCAAAGGATTGTAGTAACCAAAGTGACTTGTGATTCTTAAAGCACAAAGAGATGGGAATTATGATTCAAGTGATGGATATTTAGACTATTGTTTAGAACTCTTACTAGTGTTGCTTTGGAATCAATATGGTAGTCCAATGAAAGAATAACTATCTGCCTTAGCCATGGAACCAACTTTATTAGTCCTTCATCCTTGTTCATGTAAATTTAATAATAAGCAAAGGCAATAAAAGAGGTGATAAAGTGTTTAATCCAACCTTCCATGTTGAAATATTTTTAAATATTTCAAATATTTCAAATATTCAAATAAATAAAGTATTTTTTTAAAAGTTTTAAATATATCTGAGGGATGATGGTAGAGGAGAGGATGTGACAGTGACTTGATTTTCTTCCAAGGTAGCCCATTCAACTTTTGCATGACTGTAATTGTTAGCATTTGGTCAGTGAGATGGTACAGTAGATTAAGTGCCTGATCTGGAGTCAGGACCCAACTTTATAACTTCCAATGTGGCCTCAGAAACTTACTATCTCTGTGATTCTGGGAAAGTCACTTAACTCTGCTTCAGTTTCCTCATTTTTAAAATCATCTGGAGAAGGAAGTGACAAACCACGCCAGTATCTTTGCCAAGAAAACCCCAAATAGGGTCATGAAGAGCCAGACATGACTAAAAAATGACTGAACAAGAATAAAATTGTCAACATAACAATAGATAAGGAGCTTGCCTTGAGATGAAAAAAAAATATGGTCTGACATATAGGTTATATGACCCAGGGGAAAAAACTATCAGCACCCAAGGCAATTCTCTTAGATAGCAGATAGTTGTGAATCTATATTGGAAGCATATTTTTCCTCCCTGGGAATTTCTCTGTATCAATTAAATCATAAGTCTGCTTTTAAAAATACATAGGGGAAAGGCAATGTCATTAAATAGAAGAAATTGGTCTAGCTGGTACATCAGGAAAGCTTGTCAATATTTTCATGCTTGGTAAAATATGGGCAGCCAGTATGATGACTCTCCCATCCCATGCTATATTACTGAACTTACAGCAATGTAAGTTTCCACATTATCATGCACTTTAACTCTCTAAAAACATTGTCTCTTCAGATACTCTGACTAAAATTCTTTTCTCCCTACTGACGGTTGTAGTACTTATCACTAAAGAGTCAATAGCTCAGGACATACTAGTCAAAAGCTCATGAGTTCAGGTCCCTAGTTATTTCTGCTTGACTACATATTCTTGAAAAAGTCTACATTTAAAGGCACAGTGGAAGCTTTTACATGATTAATGGCTGCCTGGAACTTACTTCCTAAAGGGGAGCCTGTTGAAGTTAGCAGATTACCTGTTTTTAATATTTCAAAGACTTAGTCACTTTGTCAACTTCCTCCCTTAAAGAGGAGCACAACACTACTCCCTCATCTTTTCCACTCCCTTCCAATTCCTCTCTTCCTCCTAATGATCATCTTGTTGTCACCCCTCAGCTAGGGTGACCCTAGGATAATAACAAACAAACATTATTAAGAACCTACTATGTGCCAGATGGTTGGGATACAAAAACAAATAATTAAACACAGAATATCCATTACCAGGATAATGCTCAAAAACTTTATGATTTGGCATAATGCTTTCAAGAGATTCTATGTGTAATAGCAGAGAGCACCTAGTTCTTGACTCAGAATACTTGGGGGTCAATTTTCTTCTCTATTATATGCTATCTATGTGATCTTGAGTGAGATATGTGACTTCCCTGGACTTCTAACTCTAGGTTTAAAATCTTATGACTTCTTAAAAGAGTATCAGATTAAGAATGTAATAGTTGAGAAATTGAACCATTATGGGCTAATCACTTCATGTCACTCTTCTTATTTCTTTATCTATATAGAGAACATAAAAAATACATGCCCTCTCTTTCACTCAGAGAAAGGCAGCATTGTTCAGAAAATAGACAGCTACCTCAGACTTAGGAAGATATGAGTTCCAGACCTTCGCTTGATATATTCTTTTTGGGTAAATCCTAGGTAAATCATTTAACTAAGGCAATTCTCTAAGACTATAAATTGCAAAAGAGTTTCCAATTGGCATTAGCAAAAGGGAGTTTCTTTATTGGAAGTTCAGTGTGTATATATATATATATATAATATATATATATATATAATATATATCTAAATCTATATAAAAATTATATATCTGTAACAAAAACTTTATCATCTACATCAATCTTCCTGTTTACCTATTATTTATATGTCTATCAATTAACATAAGATTGTTTTGAAGATAACATATACTGTCCTTTAAATACATGATCACTGTTAGCTAACTATATGATCTTGAATATTTCTCATTTTCCAGGTACAGATCCCTTTGCACTGACTTTTTCATTTTAGTCTGACTTCTTCCAGCTGTTCATAACATCTCTATGATGACTCTCTTGTCATTAGTGGGTATTTGCTCAAGGCATGCAAGTCTGTTTTATATGAATCTGATTTCGCTACAACTAGGAAGAAAAACCAGCCTGCCAATATTATATAAATGTATTCCAAATGATTTTTGTATTCTAGTTTTGTTTAGATTGTACATTTAAATATTCTTCCATTTTTATATGATAATATTTATCATGATTTTATTTCTATATCCTTCTCAGAAGGCTTTGATCAATTATCCACACTATTGTTTGAATTTCAATATTTTTCCAGTATTTTAATTGTTATTGTCCTCTGCTATTTCTCTGACTTAGGGTAAAGTTTTGGATCTTTTCAATTTTATTTCATAAATCCCACTAACATTCTATTTACATTCAATTATTTAATTGAATGCACAATTTTATATGGCACTCATCAATTAACAGCAGATATCCTATCAGCATATTCTCTAATTACTTTCATATTTAATCTCATCTTGCCATTCCCCAAATATTAAGGAAGGATGACTTTAACTTAGCTACCATTTATCATTATAATTTATTTCCAAAATGTACACATGAAGAAGAAAAAGGAAAAAAAAACAAATAGAATGTAACTTTATACTTTTTTATCCCCTCTTTAATTCATGGATATGAATTTATAAACTGTAAAAAATTAAATTTCATATAATCCTTTTTGTTAATAACAATAATAGAATAATGGGAACCTAAGATCAAAGATTTAGAATTTGAAGGGAGTTTGGTTACCTTCTACTCTAAGCCCCAAACTTTATAGATAAGGACATTTGGTGATCTGATGAGTCATGTACTTCACAATATTTTTGTACTTTTGTACTTCATAATATTAGTTTTTTAATATGTTATGTTGTTAAAGAAGAATCAGAACAAATGTGAAAAACCATGAAAAAAAAAAGACTCCAAAACAAGTGAAAAATGTATGTATCAATTTGCATTGAGATCCATCATTCTTTCTCTGGATATGGATAACATTTTCCATCATGAGTTTTTTCGTAATTGTCTAAGATCATTGTACTGTTGAAAAGAGCTAAATCTATTTTATGATCACCACACAATGTTGCTGTTATTGTGTACAATGTTCTGGTTCTGCTCACTTCATTCAGCATCAATTCATATAATTCAATATAATGAAAATTATCCATTTTGCATTTCATAAAGTTCTCAACCATTTGTTTGGTCATAAATTCTTTCCTTATCTATAGTTCTGACAAGTAAATTATTTCGGTCTTTCCAGATTTCCTTATGGTTTAAACATTTATATCTAAATCATGTACCCATTTCTACTTTATCTTGGTATTGGATGTGATATGTTTATGCCTAGTTTCTGCCATACTGTATTTCCAGTTTTCCTAGAATTTTCATGAAATCATATGTTTCTATCCCAGAAGAATTTTTAGGGTTATCAAATAATAGATTAAAATAATATTTATTATGCTGTCTTGTATACTTAAACAATTCCACTGATCTACCATTCTATTTCTTAATTCCCAATAGTTTTGATGATTGCTACTTTATAATACAGTTTTAGATGTTGCATGGCTAAGTGATCTCCTTTTCATTTTTTTCTCACTAATTTCTTTGATATTTTTGAACTTCAGTTTTTCCAGATTAATTTTATTGTTTTTTCTAGCCATATAAAATAATCTAATAATTTGATGGATGTGGCACTGAATAAATAAATGAATTTAGGAAGAATTGTTATTTTTCTCATATTAGTTCAGCCTACCTATATATTTTTTTCCATTTGTTTAGATCTGTTTTAATTTGTGGGAAAAGTGTTTTGTAATTTTGTTCATATAATTCCTGAATTTGTGTTTTACAGGTAAACTCCCAAATATTTTGTTTATAATTATTTTAAATGGAATTTTTCTATCTTTTGCTGCTGGTAACATATAGAAATGTTTATTAGTGATATGTAGAAATGCTGGGAATTTATGTGAGTTTGTTTTCTGCCTTGCAACCTTGCCATTAATTGTTTAGAATAGTTTTTAAGTTTATTCTCTGGAATGCTCTAAGTATATCATATCATCTGCAAAGAGTGTTAGTTTTGTTTCCTCCACACCTATTTTGATTCCTTTAATTTCCTTTTTCTTCTCACTGTTATAACTATTTTTAGTACTATAATAAATAATAATGGTCATGAAGGATATCCTTGTTTGATCCCTGCTCTTACTGGGAATGATTCTTCCTTGTCCCCAGGACATAAAATGCTTGCAGATGATTTTAAATAGATAACTTTATCATTAAGGAATACCCCAATTTCCATATGGCACTGCTGATATTTTTACTTAGGAAGTTCATTGATGGTTTGTTCAATTTCTTTTTTTTTTCTAAAATAGAATCATATTAAATATTTTATTTCCTCTTCTGTTAATCTAAGCAACATATTTTTTTGTAAATATTAATCCATTTCATTTAGATTGTCAGATTTATTGGCATACAGCACATAACTATTGCTTTAGTTTTCTCTTCGGTGATAACTCCATCCTTTTAATTTTTGATACTGATAATTTCATTTTCATCTTTTAAATGAAATATTATTTTACTGGTTTTCATAAAGCTAATTGTTAGTGTTATTTATTGAATAAATAATTTTCTTATTTCCAATTTTATTAATCTCTCCTTTGATTTTCAGAATTTCTAATTTAGTATTTAATTGGGGATTTTTAATATGTTCTTTTTTTTAGCTGTATTTCAATTCATTAATCTCTTTTTTCACTATTTCATTCATCTATGCATTTAGAAATATATAATTTCCCCTAAGAACTGCTTTTGTTGCATTGTGCAAGTTTTGATATCTTATCTCAATATTATCATTCTCTTTGATGAAATTATTTATTGCTTCTATATTTTGTTGTTTAACCTACTCATTCTTTAGAATTAGTTTATTTTTTATTATATTATTATTCCAATTAATTTTAGCCTATCTTTATTATTCATAATTTTATTGTATCATAATCAGAAAATGATGCATTTACTATTTCTGCCTTTCTGTATTTGATTGTGACGTTCTTATATCCTAATACATGATAAGCTTTTGTGTAGTTGCCATGTACTAGAAAAAAAAGGTATCTACTCTATCCTCATTCAGTTTTATTCAGTTTTCTTCAGAGTTCTATCATATTTAACTTTTCTGAAAGTCTATTCAACTTCTTTACATCTTGCTTATTTTGTGAATTTAAGATCTAGATCGGATAAGGAAAGGTTGAAATCCTATTTGTATGATGTTACCATCTATTTCTTCCTATAATTTACTTCACTTCTCTTTTAAGAATTTAAATGCTATACCACTTAATGAATATATGTTTAATATTGATATTACTTCATTATCTTTGGTATCTTTTAGCAAGGTGTAGTTTCCTTCCTTATCTCTTTTAATTGGGTCTATTTTTGCTGTTGCTATGTCTGAAAACAGGACTGATACTTCACCTTTTTTTTTTTTAATTTCAGCTGAAACATAAGAGCATCTGTTTCAGTCTTTTACTTTTACTCTGTGTGTACCTCTCAACATCAAATTTGTTTCTTTTAAACTATATATATATGTGTATATATATATACAGAGAGAGAGAGAGAGAGAGAGAGTAGGATTCTAGTTTTTAATCTACTCTGCTGTCTGCTTTTATGTTATGGGAGAGTTCATTCTACTCACATTTAGTTATGATTATTAACTATATATTTCCCTCTATCCTATTTCCCATATTTATCTTTCATCTTGTATCTCCTTATCAGTATTTTGCTTCTAACTACTACCTCCTTCACCCTGCCCTCCCTTCTGTCAATCCTGCTTTTCTTTCCTCTTTTCTTTCCTACTTCTTCCCTCCCTTCTGCCTATCACTCTCTCCTTTCTTTTCCTCTCAAGCTTGCATATAATTTAAGATATACTTCTATACTCAAATGAATATATATACTATTCCCTCTTTGAACCATATCTGATGAGAGCAAAGTTTAAACAATGCTCACCCATTCTTTCTTTTCCTCTCCTGTAAATGGTCTTTTGTGCTTTTTCCATTTAATTTAATTGACCCTAGTTTTCCTAACTCTTTTCTCCCAGTATAATCCTTTTTTTCCATATTTTTTTTATGTCATCACAACAATGTGAACTTTATAACCACACCTTCTAATGTATTCTCCTTCAAACTGCCCTTATAGAGACAATTTTCAAGAGTTGTATCATCTTCCTTTGTAGAGATGTAAACAATTTATATTACTAAATTATATGTTGTTGTTTTTTTCTTTCCTGTTTACCTTTTTATGCTTTTCTTGAGACTGAATTTTCTGTTCAGCTCTAATCTTTTCACCAAGATAGCTCAAAAGTCCCTCATTTCACAATGTCTATTTTTTACCCTGAAAATTAGGCTCAGTTTTGATGGATAGTTGATTCTTAATTTTAATTCAATTTCCTCTCCCTTTTGGAATGTCACATTCCAAGCCCTCTGATCCTTTAATGAAGAAGTTGCTAAATCCCATTTTATCTTGATTGTAGCTTCTTGATATTTGAATTTTTTTTCTAGTTTCTTGCAGTATTTTCTCCTTTAACTGACAGTTTTAGAATTTGACTACAATATTTCTTGTAATTCTCATTTTGGCATCACTTTCAGCAGATGATCAGTGAATTCTTTCAAGTATTTTTTAACCTCTCTTTTTAGGATATTAGGGTTGTTTTTTTCCTTGATAATTTCTTAAAAATGCTTTTCAGGTTGTTTTTTATCAAGGATCTAATAATTCTTAAATATTCTCTTCTGGATCTATTTTCAAGTGAAGTATTTTGCTTTCTTCTATTTTTTCATTCTCTTGATATTGTTGACTGATTCTTAATGGCTCATGAAGTCATTAGCTTATCCCACTTGCTAAATTATTATTTTTAAGAAATTATTTTCTACAGTTAGTTTTTATACTTCCTTTTTCATTTGGACAACAAAACTTTTAAAGGAGCTTTGTTCTTCAATGGATTTTTTTTTCCCCATTAAAGATGTCAATGGGGGGGGGGGAGTGGGGTGGAGGAGAGGAGGATAAAATAGAGAAAATAGGATAAAAGAAAATATACAGTGATTACTGTAACTCTGAATGTGATAAACCTACCCAAAAATGAAAGTGGATGAGTGAATTGATTAAAATTAGGACACAACAATATATGTTTTACAAGATTCACATCTGAAATAGAATGACCTCTACAGAATAAAAATAATGGGCTGAAGCAGAATCTAGTGTGCTTCAGCTGAGATTAAAAACAAAAGACAATAGTGGCATTATAATCTCAGACAAAGCAAAAACAAAAATAGACCAAATTAAAACAATCAGGGAAACTACATTTTCTTAACAGGTATTAAACATATTCACCAAATGGCATAGTATCCAAATTTTTAATAGGAAAGTTAAATGAGTTATAGGAGGAAATAGACTGTAGAACTACACTAGTGGAGGAACTTAGCTTTCCCTCTCAAAATTAGTTAATTTTAACTATTAAATAAACAAAAAAGAAATTAAGGAGATGAAAAGAATTTTTTAAAAGTTAGATATAAGACTTCTTGAGAAAACTGAATAGGAAGAGAAAGAGGTATACATTTTTTTCTCAGCTGTACATGGAAACTGCGCTGAAGTCTGACCACATTTTAGGGCATAAAAACTTCACAGCCAAATGTGGAAAAACAGGAATGTTAAATGTGTTCTTTTCAGACCATGCTGCAATAAAATTATATTTAATAAAGAGTCTTTGTAATGTAGATTAAAATTTTAATTGGGAAAAATCTAATCTTAAAGAATGTATGAATATAACCAAAATTTAATAAAATAACAAAATAGAAATAACCAAAAATTTAAAAAAATACAATGACAACAGTGAAACAACATTCTAAAACTTGTGCGATGCTGGCAAAGGATACTTAGGGAAAATTTTATATCTTCAAATGCTCACGAAATAAAATAAAGAGCAAATCAATAGACTGGACATACAACTAAAGAAAAACTAAAAAAAAAAAAAAAAAAGAATTAAATATCCCCAATTGAACACTAAGTTGGAAATCCTGAAAATAAAAGGAAAGGCTTAATCAAAATAAGAACTAATAAGTGAAATTGAGAGCTGATTTATTTAAAAACAACAATGAAATAGATCATTGGTTAATTTGATCCTAAAAGGAAAGAAGAAAACTAAATTTCATGCATCAAAAATGAAAATGGTGCATCTTACTATCAATTAAAATGAAATTGAAGTGATTTTTAGAAGCTGTTTTGCTCAATTATTTGTCAATAATGTTAACAATTTCAGTGAAATGGGTGAAAAGTTATAAAAATATAAAGTGTCCAGATTAACAAAAGAAAAAATAGAATATTTATATAAGCCTATCTTAGAAAAGCAATCAATGGACTTCCTACCAGATAGATTCACAAGTGAATTCTACCAAATATTTAAAGAACAATTAATCTGGAAAAACAGGTAACAAAAGTCTTATCAAATTCTGTTTATAACACAAATATGGTGCTGATACCTATATCAGGAAGAACAGAAACAGAGAAACTGGTTGACCAATTTCCTTTAATGAATCTTGATATAAAAAGTTCAAATATAATATAGCTAAATATCAAGTATGGACAGCTCTAATTGTTAGAATTCCCCACCACCACCCCCTTTTAAACTGAAATCTCTGTAACTTCTATGCATTACTTTCTTCTGGATCCCCCATGTAATTACAAAACAAAATAAAACAAAACAAACTTTAATCCTTTCTTCTCCTGATGCCTATCTAGTCCAATTTTCTCCAGGATAAAGATTTCAAAGTTTTCTAGTCACTTCACCATTCTGAGCTTTCTACTTTAAAGACTTTTTAAACCCTTGGTGAAAAAATATCATGAATTAAATGAAAATAATATACCAGTTGTCTCTTCATGACGGAGTACAACAGCACAATTTCCTTTTTCATTTTTCCCACTGTGTTTTTATTAACAAAGAATAAAATTGAATTAGCACTTTTGGGCATCCAGCCAGTTAGGGAGCTCTTAAAATTCTCCATTATCTTTCAAAGGTCAAAACCAGGAAATTAGCAATTATAAATGCCAACTTTTTTAGATATGGTTATTCTGGTTCTGGGAATTTGAATTCTGAAGGCAAGGTGTTCTCTTAGCATCTCATCACTATATATTTGGGGTTACAACTCCCTGTTAACCATTTTCATTCTATTCTACCAACATGAAAGATCATTCTTTTTTTTTTTAATTTTTTAATAATTTTTTATTGATAGAACGCATGCCAGGGTAATTTTTTACAGCATTATCCCTTGCATTCACTTCTGTTCCGATTTTTCCCCTCCCTCCCTCCACCCCTTCCCCCAGATGACAAGAGTCCTTTACATGTTGAATGGGTTGCAGTATATCCTAGATACAATATATCTGTGCAGAACCGAACAGTTTTCTTGTTGCACAGGGAGAATTGAATTCAGAAGGTATAAATAACCCGGGAAGAAAAACATAAATGCAAGCAGTTTATATTCATTTCCAGTGTTCTTTCTCTGGGTGTAGCTGTTTCTGTCCATCTTTGATCAATTAAGGCTCTCTTTATCACAGAGGTCTACTTCCATCAGAATACATCCTCAAACTGTATCGTTGTTGAGGTATATAATGATCTCCTGGTTCTGCTCATTTCACTCAGCATCAGTTCATGTAAGTCTCGCCAGTCCTCTCTGTATTCATCCTGCTGGTCGTTCCTTACAGAACAATAATATTCCATAACATTCATATACCACAATTTACTCAACCATTCTCCAATTGATGGACATCCTTTCATTTTCCAGCTTCTAGCCACTACAAAAAGGGCTGCCACAAACATTTTGGCACATACAGGTCCCTTTCCTTTCTTTAGTATCTCTTTGGGGTATAAGCCCAGTAGAAACACTGCTGGATCAAAGGGTATGCACAGCTTGATAACTTTTTGAGCATATTCCAAATTGCTCTCCAGAATGGCTGGATGTGTTCACAATTCCACCAACAATGTATCAGTGTTCCTGTTTTCCCACATCCCCTCCAACATTCCCCATTATCTTTCCCTGTCATTCTAGCCAATCTGACAGGTGTGTAGTGGTATCTCAGAGTTGTCTTTATTTGCATTTCTCTGATTAATAATGATTTGGAGCATATTTTCATATGTCTATAAATAGTTTCAATTTCTTCGTCTGAGAATTGTCTGTTCATATCCTTTGACCATTTATCAATTGGAGAATGGTTTGATTTCTTATAGATTAGGGTCAATTCTCTATATATTTTGGAAATGAGGCCTTTATCAGAACCTTTGTTTGTAAAAATGTTTTCCCAGTTTATTGTTTCCCTTCTAATCTTGTTTGCATTTGTTTTGTTTGTACAAAAACTTTTCAATTTGATATAATCAAAATTTTCTATGTTGTGGTCAATAGTGATCTCTAGTTCTTCTTTGGTCATAAATTCCTCCCTCTTCCACAGGTCTGAGAGGTAAACTATCCTATGCTCTTCCAATTTATTTATCATCTCATTCTTTATGCCTAGATCATGAACCCATTTTGACCTTATCTTGGTGTATGGTGTTAAGTGTGGGTCAATGCCTAGTTTCTGCCATACTGATTTCCAATTTTCCCAGCAATTTTTGTCAAATAATGCATTCTTATCCCAGAAACTGGTGTCTTTGGATTTGTCAAACACTATATTATTAAAGTTATTGGCTGTTTTGTCCTTTGAACCTAACCTATTCCATTGATCAACTAGTCTATTTCTTAGCCAATACCAGATGGTTTTAGTAACTGCTGCTTTATAATATAATTTTAGATCTGGTACAGCTAGGCCACCTTCATTTGATTTTTTTTTCATTAATTCCCTTGAAATTCTTGACCTTTTGTTTTTCCATATGAACTTTGTTGTTATTTTTTCTAATTCATCAAAGTAGTTTTTTGGGAGTCTGATTGGTATAGCGCTAAATAAGTAGATTAATTTAGGTAGTATTGTCATCTTTATTATATTTGCTCACCAATCCAAGAGCATTTAATATTTTTCCAATTGGTTAGATCAGACTTAATTTGTGTGGAAAGTGTTTTGTAGTTTTGCTCATAAAGTTTCTGATTTTCCCTTGGCAGATAGATTCCTAAATATTTTATACAATCAGTAGTTACTTTAAATGGAATTTCTTTTTGTATCTCTAACTGTTGGGTTTTGTTAGTGATATATAAGAATGCTGATGACTTATGTGGGTTTATTTTATATCCTGCAACTTTGCTGAAGGTGTAGATTGTTTCTAATAACTTTTTGGTAGAATCTCTGGGGTTTTCTAGGTATACCATCATATCATCAGCAAAGAGTGATAATTTGGTTTCCTCATTGCCTATTCTTATTCCTTTAATCTCTTTCTCAACTCTTATTGCCAAAGCTAGCATTTCTAATACAATATTAAATAGTAACAGTGATAGCGGGCAACCTTGTTTTACTCCTGATCTTATTGGGAATGGTTGCAGTTTGTCCCCATTACATAAGATGCTTACTGCTGGTTTTAAATAGATGCTACTGATTATTTTAAGGAAAAGTCCATTTATTCCTATACTCTCAAGAGTTTTTAATAGGAATGGATGTTGGATTTTATCAAATGCTTTTTCTGCATCTATTGAGATGATCATATGGTTTTTGTTAATTTGATTATTAATATGGCCAATTATATTGATAGTTTTCCTAATATTGAACCAGCCCTGCATTCCTGGTATAAATCCTACTTGATCATGATGTAGAAATCCTGGGGATGATTTTCTGTAGTCTTTTTGCTAATATCTTATTTAAGATTTTAGCATCAATATTCATTAGGGAGATTTGTCTATAATTTTCTTTCTCTGTTTTCAGCCTACCTGGTTTAGATATCAGTACCATGTCTGTGTCATAAAAGGAGTTTGGTAGGACTCCTTCATTCCCTATTTTTTCAAATAGTTTATAAAGCATTGGGGCTAATTGATCTTTGAATGTTTCGTAGAATTCACATGTAAATCCATCTGGTCCCAGGGATTTTTTTTTTAGGGAGTTGATTAATAGCTTGTTCTATTTCTTTTTCTGAAATGGGACTATTTAAGCAATTTACTTCCTCCTCTGATAATCTGGGAAGCCTATATTTTTGGAGGTAGTCATCCATTTCACTTAGGTTATCAAATTTATTGGCATAAAGTTGGGCAAAGTAACCCCTTATTATTTCTTTAATTTCCTCTTCATCAGTGGTAAGTTCTCCTTTTTCATTTTTAAGACTGCCAATTTGATTTCCCTCTCTCCTTTTTCTAATCAGATTTACCAAAGGTTTATCAATTTTATTGGTTTTTTCATAAAACCAACTCTTAGTTTTATTTATTAGTTCAATAGTTTTTTTACTTTCTATATTATTAATTTCTCCTTTTAATTTTAGAATTTCAAGTTTAGTAATCGATTGGGGGTTTTTAATTTGGTCTTTTTCTAACTTTTTAAGTTCCAGGCCCAATTCATTGATCTTCTCTTTTTCTATTTTATTCAAGTAAGCCTCTAAGGACATAAAATTTCCCCTTATTACTGCTTTGGCTGCATCCCATAAATTTTGATATGATGTCTCATTGTTGTCATTATCTTGAGTGAAATTATTAATTGTGTCTATAATTTGCTGTTTCACCCAATCATTCTTTAAGATGAGATTATTTATTTTCCAATTACTTTTTGGTCTATTTACACCTAACTTTTTGTTAAATGTAGTTTTTATTGCGTTGTGATCTGAAAAAAAAGCATTTACTATTTCTGCCTTCCTGCATTTAATTTTGAGGTCTTTATGTCCTAATATATGGTCAATTTTTGTGTAGGTGAACTGCTGAGAAGAAAGTATACTCCTTTCTGTCACCATTCAGTTTTCTCCAGAGATCTATCATACCTAATTTTTCTAATATTCTATTTACCTCTTTAATTTCTTTCTTATTTGTTTTGTGATTTGATTTATCTAAATCTGAGAGTGCAAGATTGAGATCTCCCACTATTATAGTTTTGCTGTCTATTTCTTCTCGCAACTCTCTTAGCTTCTCTTTAAGGAAGTTAGATGCAATACCACTTGGTGCATATATGTTTAATACTGATATTGCTTCATTCTCTATAATACCCTTAAGCAAGATATAGTTTCCTTCCTTATCTCTTTTAATTAGATCAATCTTTGCTTTTGCTTGATCTGAGATAAGGATGGCTACCCCTGCTTTTTTGACTTCACCTGAAGCATAATAGATTCTGCTCCAGCCTTTTACCTTTAGCCTTTTACCACCTGTTTTAAATGTGTTTCCTGTAAACAACAGATTGTAGGGTTCTGACTTTTGATCCAGTCTGCTATCCGCCTCCTCTTTATGAGAGAGTTCATCCCATTCACATTTGCGGTTAAAATAACCAATTCTGCATTTCCTGCCATCCTAATATCCCCAGATTATACTTTTCTTTTTCTTGCCCTCCTTCCCTTCTTCCCTATTGGTCCCACTAACGTCGCACAGCTCTCCCTCTTTAGTATCCCTCCCTCCTCCCTTGGAATCCCTTCCCCTTTCTTGTACCCTTCCCTTATTACTCTTTTTCCTTCTCCCTTTTCCTCTCCCACTTTTTAATGAAGTGAGAGAAGAATCTGTGTAAAACAAATATGTCAATTGTTTCCTCTTTGAGCCAACTCTGATGAGAGTAGGATTCACACAATGTTCCTCCCCCTCTCTAAGTTCCCTCATATATGATAGGTTTCCTCTGCCTCATTGTCACATGTAGTTTCCCTCTTTTTACCTCCCTTCTTCCCTTTTTCTGGCACTATCCCCTTTCCATTTCTACTTCCCTTTTTTATGTTATATTGGTAAAATCAAATTATACATATGATTTTTATGTATATTCACAACAGAAATACAGTTCTCAAGAGTTCCTTTTACCTTTTTCTACTTCTCTTGATTCCTGTTGTTGAAGATCAAATTTTTTGTTTAAGTCTGGTTTTTTCCTTAGAAACAGATGGAATTCCTCTATTCCATTAAATATCCATCTTCTTCCATGGAAAAAAATACTCAGCTTAGCTGGATAGTTTATTCTTGGCTGCATTCCAAGTTCTTTTGCCTTTCGGAATATCTGATTCCAGGCCCTTCGATCCTTTAATGTTGATGCAGCCAGATCTTGCGTGACCCTTATTGTGGCATCTTGGTATTTGAACTGTTTTTTCCTGGCTGCTTGTAAAATTTTTTCTTTAGTCTGGAAATTCTGAAGTTTGGCCACAATATTCCTTGGAGTCTTTATTTTAGGGTCTTTTTCAGAAGGTGTTCGATGAATTCTTTCAACGCCTATTTTCCCTTCCGGTTCTATTACTTCTGGGCAGTTCTCTTTGATGATTTCCTGTAAAATAGTATCTAGGCTCTTTTTTCATCATAATTTTCGGGTAGTCCGATGATCCTCAGGTTATCTCTCCTAGATCTATTTTCCAGATCTGTTGTTTTTCCCAGTAAATACTTGACATTTTTTTCCATTCTTTCATTTTTTTGGTTTTGCTTGACTGATTCTTGATGTCTCAATGAATCAGTCATTTCTATTTGTTCAGTTCTAATTTTTAGTGAGTTATTTTCTTCATTAGCTTTTTTTACTTCTTTTTGTATATGTCCAATTGAGTTGTTTTGCTCTATGGAATTTTTTTTCCATTTCACTAATTTTTTTTTTTTTTAGTGAGTCATTTTCTTTTTCCAATTTGCAAACTCTGTTTTTTACCTTTTCCAATTCACATTTCAGGAAGTTGTTTTCTTTTTCCACTTTATCAAATTTTTCTTTTAATGAGCCTTTTCTGTGCTCTTTTGCGTAGCTTCTCTTTCCTTTCCCCATTTCTCTTCTAGCTCTCTTTTAAGGTTTTGAATAGTCTCTTCTAGGAGAGCCTTTTGTATTGGAGACCAACAATCGTCTGGAGACTGTCTGCTATTAGTCTCTTCAGGGTTGAAAAGCTGTTCTCTTTCTGTGTAGAAACTATCAATCGTTCTTTTGATTTTTTTACTCATTTTGTTAAAGCCTGTAAGGTCTGCCTTCAGAGCCAGGAGGTTACCAGCTTCTTCTGCAGAGCAATGAAAGGTATATGGACGGGGTAGCTGTCCTGTTGACCGGCTACAAAAAGCAGCGAGGTACTGGAGTGCTCTGGGAAAGAGTTCCCCACCCGAAAGTAACTCAGGCCTGCAGGGCCGGGCTGGGAAAGTGCCTTTCAAAGAACCTCAGCTTGTGAGATAATGACTGCCCTGGGGCTAGACACTTAGCCGTGAGAGTTTCACTGCCCCAAGCCAAACCCTGCCCTGGGGCTGTGGGTATTAGCAGCTGAGCAGTGAATGGATTTGCAGGGACAGGACGTGTCTGCCAGAAACGCAGTCAGCTGGGGAGGTTCTATTGCCCCAGGCCGAGCCCCCCACTCTGCCCATTAGAGGCTGCCCAGGCTGTGCCCCACTGCCGTGCAGATTAGTAACTGCCCCTGCAAAAGCCCCAAACTGCCGGATGTGGCCACAGGCCTGGGGTAAAGTCAGCCTGAGTCACTTCTGGGTTTGAGGGGTTACAGCCAGATCTCGTTAGGTTCTGGTGTTTTTTAGAGGACCCTCTGTTCTAGGCTTTAACTTCTCTGCCAGTTTACTGCTTTGTAACCAAGGCAGAGCAGTTAGCCTATAGCAGAGTCGTCTCTATAACTTCTCTAACCACAGAGATCACCCCCGCCCCTGGTCTGCTCAGGACGCTAGCCTCTTGCTGCCTGTGCTAGTCTGTTCCTGGCCCCTCAGGACAAACCTTTCCTGGCGAGCTTCCTGATCGGCTGGTAAATTGTAGTGCTTATCTTCGTGAATTTAAGCTGTGAAGAGTTATTTTTGAGGTTGGATTAAATATTTGGTTATGAGGGTAATGAGAGGAGCTTAGAGAGTCGTGTGTGCCTGCTCCACCATCTTGGCTGAAAGATCATTCTTAGAAAAAAAAAATTGACATGTAAAATTTTAGTACAACTCCCTTCATTCTGTACTAATTGCCATTGTTCCATCACTTCAAGCCTCAGTACTTTGATGTTCCTCTTAAATTTGTCTCCTTTCTCAAAAGAAACTTTTTATTTCCCTATTTTTTTCTGCCAAAGCACTCTATAATCCATTCAATTGTCCTTCTTGACACTGCATCTGCTATTTCTGTGTCTTTGCCTAAACTGTTTCCCATGCCTAGTGTAATACAATTATTCACCTTAAAATAATAGAATTTCTAGCTTTCTTCAAGGTTCAGCCCTTGTATCACTTTCTAGTTTAATAGCCAACAGTTAATATTTATGCAATTTTTGAGAATGGTGGAAGCTAAATGATATAAATAATACTTTCGTTTGTTTTTTGCTTAGTTGAGAGTTTACATTAAAAAAAAAAAAAAACAAGAGTGGGACAGTGGATAAAAAGTACTTTCATAAATATAAAACAGAAACAACACTTTCTTTCTTTCCCATTTGATAGAGTACAGGACATAGAATCAGCAAGATTCATCTTGGGCAAGTTATTTAACTCAATTTGCCTCAGTTTCCTTATCTGTAAAATGAGCTAGAAAAGGAAATGGCAAATCACTCTACTATCTTTACCATGAAAACTCCAAATTGGGTCTCAAAGAATCAGACATGATTGAAAAACAAATAAAACAATACAGCATTTACTACATGTCAAGTACTATGCTAAGTGCTTTAAAATGCTTTAACATTTTTGTCTTATTTAATCCTTACAACTATCCTGGGAGACAGGGGCTACTATTATCCTCACTTTATAGATGAGAAAATTGAGACAGTTTTAAGCAACATGTCCAGGATCATACAGCTATGAAGTATCAGAAGTTTCAGGTTTTCTTAGCCCAGCAAACCCTCTGGAAAATTATTTACTTCCAGACTGAGAGAACATGTGTCACAAATCATTCTAAGATTGTTGAGACTAGAAATCTATCTATTTCTCTGAATCAATGGTCCCCAACAATTCACTATATACTGAATTTTTTAATATATATATTTTTAATTGGTTAGTTTAGTTGGGTAGATGGTTGATGCCAAATGTGAATTTGTCTTCCTTCTAGTTTTGCTTATAGCTGAATAGAAATTGTCCACTTTAAATAGAAATAGGAACAGAAAAAAATCTGGACAATCTCAGCAAAGAGAGCAGTAATCAAACCCATGCTTTTATATTTTCGTTTGTTTTTTGCTTAGTTGAGAGTTTACATTAAAAAAACAAGAGTGGGACAGTAGATAAAAAATACTTGCATAAATATAAAACAGAACCAACACTTTCTTTCTTTCCTATCTGAAGCATATTATGACACCACACTTCTAATAAATGGGCTATTAATGAATAGTGGGGGGATGTGGGGAAGAGATTAGCAGAATCCCAAGATTCTACAGCATTCTATTAGGGCAGAGCAGCTTCTAGGTGAGGGGGAAAAAATGCAATCAGGTTTTTTTCTGATGTTCTTTGGTTGATCATGGCCAATTTAAAGGGAGGAAAATGAAAATATTATTTATAAACAAACAAGACTTTGGAATTGGTTTGTTCAACCTTTTATATTACAGATATGAAGACACTAAGATTAAAATAGGAGAAATTATTTATCCACTGACATCAAGAAAATTTGAATTATTTTTTCAGGTTCCTCTAATAATATTGTGTGAAGCTATTAAAGACAAGACATGTTTCTTATCATGGACAACTGGGGACAACATAGACAACATGTCTAGAGAGTAATCGTTTTAAAAACACATCTGTGAATAATTGTTGATCTTTCTTATAATCTAGTTCCTAATGTTTTGTAGCAGTGATATTTGTAATATTTTATTGCCTATCTTTTGATTTGGGGACAAAATTGGAATCCTAGAACCATTCTAGACCTTTTCTATCCCTCATCATATTTTGTGAGTCTCCTCATACCTAATTCCAGCCTCCTCACTGCCCTTTTGTCTGATCTCATTTGAACAATCCATAGCAAAGACCTCATCACCATATGGGCCATTCCAGCAAGGTAATTGACTGCTGATTCAGAGGATACCAAACATGTATCTATGTCTCCAAAAATTAATTCTGCTATTTCCTAGTCTCAGGGTTGCATTTGAAAGATTTTTAGAGGAGTTGTGGAATGTTTTTGGGTAAGGGTTTCTTTAATTTGCTTGAAATTGTTCTTTTTTTAAAAAAAAAAAATCTCTGTCAATGTTTCTACTGCTTATGCCAGTCTTCACTTTGCAGAAGTGTCCCTGCACATATGTATGCATGTCTGCTATTTCCTTCTCAGAGCCTCTCTGGAGATTTGCCTTCACTGGCTTCTTTTCCTTCAACAGTTATAAACTTCACCCTAATTTTTGTTGAATCTATTTAAAATTGGGAGGGGAGTATATGTAGAACTGCCATCTAAACCAGAAGAGTATGTGTGTCTGTATATGTAGACGTTTCATAAAATTCTTGCCCAAAATATGTATATAACTTTCAAACCACCTCCATACATAAAATGTTTTATATATTCACATATGATATAATGCATTATGTAGTAAACACACGCAGTTCCTTTATTTATTTATTTATTTTTGCATTTTAGAAATAAAATGAGTCTCATGGGATAATGTTTTCATATATGAAATAACCAGGAAAATCACTTATCCTGTGTCAATTAGCATAATTTAGTTTAGTATTTTTTCTTAATTTAAATGGGACACATCACTAATGATGATGAAACTACAATAAATCAGATCTAATTCTCATCATTGTTCAGGTTTCTTTAATGGATACTCTGTAGAAAAGGAAAAAAAGAGATGCAATACAGATTAAAGTTCATAATCATGAACTCCATTGGGAAGCACTTTGCTTTTGTTGAAATGGAATTCCATGAAAAGGGAAAAGGCTTGATGACACAGAACAAAAATACTGTGTTTAGGGTCAGAGGTCCTAGTCTTAAATTCCGGCTCTGCCATTTATTACTGTATGAAATGGGGCAAATAACTTTCTTCATTTGGAAGAAATGTAGTTTTTTAAAATTACATGACCATAGCAGTCCCTCCCTGTTCCATAACCATGATTCTTTCATCCTATGATTAGATACTAGGGAGGGAGTTTTGTATGACTTGACAGAAGAGAGAATGCAAGTAATCATGCCTTCACTTTCTGAAAAGCAAAAAGGAGAGGAAAAGATGGATAGAAAAGTACTGGATTAAGACTCAGATTCTAATCTCATATTTACCACTAATTACATGAAAAAATAATTTTGTTTCTGAACTTGTTTCCTCTTCTATAAAATTAATGTGTGGGACTAGGTACTTTCCAAGATTCTTCCCAGTTGTGATATTCTTTCATTCCAAGAATAAATCAGCAAAGACATTTCTTTGAGATAAGAACATTTTTTTTTCTATATAGCATTCATTCTTACCCATTTAAGAGCATTTTCAAAACCAGAAAATCAGCCACTTTTATTTCCTTTCTTATATCACTTTTAAAGCTACCTTTTCTAAATTTCATATGAGAAATGCATATGGGATAAGGTTTCTACTGAAAATAGTTCATTGTCCTTAATATCTTCATAGAACTTGCTATGTCCAGTTCTGGGCAATACATTTTAGAAGTGAGACTGACAATCATGTTCAGGGAAGGGTGACAAAGATGACAAGAGGATCTTGAAACTCTGTCAATCAAGAATAGTCTAAAAGAACTGGAAATTATGTTTAGCTTGGGAAAAGAAATCATTATAATGATCTTTAAATTTTGTCATATGGAAAGGAGGGTACATTTTCTCTGCTTTAAAAGCAGAATTAACAATAATTGATAGGTATTTCAGAAAGGGAAATTTCAAGGAGAAATATTCTAACAATTCTGACTATTTGAAAATGGAATCAGTTGCCCTGGTTATGGTCAATGATGATCTTTTTTTATTATAGCTTTTTATTGACAAAATATATGCATGAGTAATTTTTCAACATTGACCCTTGCAAAAACCTCTGTTCCAACTTTTCCCCTCCTTCCATCCATCCCCTTCCCTGGTAGATAGTCCCATACATGTTAAATATGTTAAAAATATATGTTAAATACAATATATGTATACATATTTATACAGTTGTCTTGCTACACAAGAAAAATTGGATTTAGAAAGCAGGTAAAAATAACCTGGGAAGAAAACAATAACAGAAGGAGTGAAAATGCTATGTTGTGGTCCACATTCATTTCCCATTGTTCTCTCGCTGAGTGTAGCTGGTTCTGTTCATTACTGATCAATTGGAACAAATTTGGATCCTCTCATTGTTGAAGATAGACACGTCCATTAAAGTTCATCCTTGTATAGTATTGTTGTTGCTGTGTACAATGATCTCCTGGTTCTGCTCATTTCACTTAGCATCAGTTCATGTAGGTCTCGCCAGTCCTCTCTGTATTCATCCTGCTGGTCATTCCTTACAGAACAATAATATTCAATAACATTCATATACCACAATTTACCAAACTATTCTCCAATTGATGGCATCCATTCATTTTCCAGTTTCTGGCCATTACAAACAGGGCTGCCACAAACATTTTGGCACATACAGGTCCCTTTCCCTTCTTTAGTATCTCTTGGGATATAAGCCCAGTAGTAGCACTGCTGGATCAAAGAGTATGCACAGTTTGATAACTTTTTGAGCCGTCGTTCCAGATTGCTCTCCAGAATGGCTGGATGTATTCACAACTCCACCAACAATGCATCAGTGTTCCAGTTTTCCCACATCCCCTCCAACATTCTGCATTATCTATCCCTGTTATTCTAGCCAGTCTGACAGGTATGTAGTGGTATCTCAGAGTTGTCTAAATTTGCATTTCTCTGATCAATACTGTAATGGGCTGAAGCTAAGCAGATGCACTAAGGCCAGAGCACTTAAAGCTAATTACCAATTGGACAATACTCTATAAGTATATGCTTGGAAAAATAATGGCCCCACCCATTCTCTGTGCAAGTTTGATCTGTTGTATAGGAGATTGGGTAGAGGATTTTGGGGGTGGAGTGAGTCAGACGCACTGCTGGCTAGATTTGTGTATCAATTGCTCTCACTTCATATAGCCATTCCCCTTCATCTCCACAAAGAATAAAGATTAAGGACTTTCACTTATCCTGACTCTGGCTGATTTTAAAGTACCCTGGGTGCTAATGTGGTCATCACAGAATACCTTTTTATATGGGTAGAAACAGTTTCACTTTCATCATCTGAAAATTGTCTGTCCATATCTTTTGACCATTTATCAATTGGAGAATGGTTTGATTTCTTTTTTTTTTTCTTTTTTTAATTTTTTTTTATTTTGAAAAAAATTTCTTTACAACATTATCCCTTGCACTCACTTCTGTTCCGATTTTTCCCCTTCTTCCCTCCACCCCCTCCCCCAGATGGCAAGCAATCCTATATATGTTAAATATGTCGCAGTATATCCTAGATACAATATATGTGTGCAGAACCAAACAGTTCTCTTATTGCACAGAGAGAATTGGATTCAGAAGGTATAAATAACCCAGGAAGAAAAACAAAAATGCAAACAGTTTACATTCATTTTCCAGTGTTTTTTCTTTGGGTGTAGCTGCTTCTGTCCATCATTGATCAATTGAAACTGAGTTAGGTCTCTCTGTCAAAGAAATCCACTTCCATCAGAATACATCCTCATACAGTATCGTTGTTGAAGTGTATAATGATCTCCTTTGGCTCATTTCACTTAGCATCAGTTTATGTAAGTCTCTCCAAGCATCTCTGTATTCATCCTGCTGGTCATTTCTTACAGAATAATAATATTCCATAACATTCATATATCACAATTTATTCAGCCATTCTCCAATTGATGGGCATCCATTCATTTTCCAGTTTCTAGCTACTACAAACAGGGCTGCCACAAACATTTTGGCACATACAGGTCCCTTTCCCTTCTTTAGTATCTCTTTGGGATATAAGCCCAGTACTAACACTGCTGAATCAAAGGGTATGCACAGTTTGATCACTTTTTGAGCCTAGTTCCAAATTTCTCTCCAGAATGGTTGGATTCATTCACAACTCTACCAACTATGCATCAGTGTCCCAGTTTTCCTGCATCCCCTTCAACGTTCATTATTATTTTTTCCTGCCATCTTAGCCAATCTGACAGGTGTATAATGATATCTCAGAGTTGTCTTAATTTGCATTTCTCTGATCAATAGTGATTTGAAATATTCTTTCATATGAGTGGAAATAGTTTCGATTTCATCATTTGGAAATTGTCCATTCATATCCTTTAACAATTTATCAATTGGAGAATGGCTTAATTTCTTATAAATTAGAGTCAATTCTCTATATATTTTGGAAATGAGGGCTTTATCAGAATCTTTAACTGTGAAAATGTTTTCCCAGTTTGTTGCTTCCCTTCTAATCTTGTTTGCATTAGTTTTGTTTGGACAGAGGCTTTTTAATTTGATATAATCAAAATTTTCTATTTTGTGATCAATAATGATCTCTAGTTCATCTTTGATCACAAATTTCTTCCTCCTTCACATGTCTGAGAGGGCTATCCTACGTTCTTCTAATTTATTTATAATCTCATTCTTTATGCCTAAATCACAGACCATTTTGATCTTATCTTGGTATACGGTGTTGTGTGGGTCCATGCTTAATTTCTGAATGGCTTGATTTCTTAACTTAGAGTCAATTCTCTATATAGTTTGGAAATGAGGCCTTTATCAGATACTTTAACTGTAAATATGTTTTCCCAGATTATTGTTTCCCTTCTAATTTTGTCTGTATTAGTTTTGTTTGTACAAAAGATTTTTAACTTGATATATTCAAAATTTTCTATTTTGTGATCGATAATGATCTCTGGTTCTTCTTTGGTCACAAATTTCTTCCTCTTCCACAGGTCTGAGAGCTAAACTATCCTATGTTCTTCTAATTTATTTATAATCTCATTCTTTATGCCTAGGTCATGAACCCATTTTGATTTTATCTTGGTGTACAATGTTAAGTGTGGGTCAATGCTTAGTTTCTGCCATACTAATTTCCAATTTTCCCAGCAGTTTTTTTTTTGTCAAATAGTGCACTCTTATCTAAAAAGTTGGGGTCTTTGGGTTTGTCAAACACTAGATTATTATAGTTATTGACTATTTTGTCCTGGAAACCTAACTTTTTCCATTGATCAACTAGCCTATTTCTTAGACAATACCAAATGGTTTTGGTGACCACTACTTTATAATATAGCTTTAGATCAGGTACAGGTAGGCCACTTTTATTTGATTTTTTTTCATTAGTTCCCTTGAGATTTTTGACCTTTTGTTCTTCGAGATGAATGTTGTTATTTTTTCTAGGTCATTAAAATAGTTTTTTGGGACATCTGATTGGTATAGCACTAAATAAATAGATTAGGGAGTATTGTCATCTTTGTTATATTCACTCAACCTAACCAAGAGCACTTAATATTGTTCCAGTTATCTAGATATGACTTTATTTATGTAGAAAGTGTTTTGTAGTTTTGCTCATATAGTTCCTGACTTTCCCTTGGCAAATAGATTCCCAAATATTTTATACTATCGACAGTTATTTTAAATGGAATTTCTCTTTGTATCTCTTGCTGTTGGATTTTGTTAGTGATGTATAGAAATGCTGATGATTTATGTGGACTTATTTTGTATCCTGCAACCTTGCTAAGCTTGTGAATTAATAGCTTTTTGGTAGAATTTCTGGTATACCATCATATCATCTGCATAAAGTGATCATTTGGTTTCCTCATTATCTATTCTAATTCCTTTAATCTCTTTTTCATTTCTTACTACTAATGCTAGCATTTTTAATATAATATTGAATAGTAATGGTAATAGTGGGCAATCTTGTTTCACTCCTGATTTTATTGGGAATGTTCCAGCTTATCACCATTACATATGATGCATACTGATAGTTTTAAATAGATGCTACTGCCTATCTTAAGGAAAAGTTCATTTGGTCAATGATGCATACTGATAGTTTTAAATAGATGCTACTGACTATGTTAAGGAAAAGTCCATTTGGTCAATGATGATCTTCAGATAGAATGGGATGTCTATTAAACAAGTCTAAAACCATTAGGCAGAGATGTTGTGTCTGGTACTCATGCCTCGGGTAAATATTGGAGCAGATAATCTATGAGAGTCCAGTCAGCTCTCGGATTTTATGTAATCAGGTATTAGATGTTTATTTTTGTTATAATTAGCATAACTGAAAAATGTTTTGTTGCATTATTGATAGTAGCAAGGCTATGCTGTTGGTAAATGTTCAATAAAGTAGCTAATGGCATAATGAATAAAGTGCTAGGTCCAGAGTCAGGAAGATTCTTCATTCTGGGTTCAAATATGGCTTCAGATACAAGCTATTTGACCCAAAATGAGCCACTTTAGTTCCTCATCTGTAAAATGGGTTAGAGAAGGAAATAACAAACCACTCTAGTATCTTTAAGAATTGGAAATTAATGAAATGATTCAGCAACAAAAGTTTAATAGCTGGCTCTCAGGAAAATGCAGAGATAATACCTTTTTAAGCTTAATCTGCTTTATTAATATTTTATCCAACCCTGTACTGAACTAATACAAACAAGAATATAATAAATCAAGTCCTGATTTATAACTTGAATATTTCCAGGGTACAAATCTTTACAATGTAAAGTTAACAATCATTTGTCACAGACCATTCCAGGACATTTCTGAGTAGTAGTAAATTTCATTATTAGCCCAGTTTTTGTTTTTGTTTTTGTTTTTAAATTATGATAGCCCTCATTGAATATGACTTGGTCTAGTGAAATAGGAAACAATAATTTAGCCTGATTTTCTTATGTATTTTGAGGTGATTGTTCTGTTTAAATGGTAATACCTTCTTTACTTTAGTTTCCAGTATATGATTTTCCAGTATATGTAATTTCAAATGGGTCTATAAGCCTTTACTCTGACTGAAATTTGCCTTTAGTAATTATTTATCTGTTGATAGTATTTCCCTCTCAGATCAAGAGAATTTTCTGATGTTTTAAATATATATACTTAAAGTTTCTAATGGAAGAGTGCTAATAAATCTTTAAAGACAAAATAAAATGTCTGTCTTAAAAACATCATTTTATTTGCTTTGTTTCCCAATATAAGTATATTATGTGGAATATGGAAGCTCTTTACTTATGATCTTCTCTTTTTTATATAAAGGATGAGGCTAGAGTTCATTAATAATTCAATTTAAAATGACATTTGCATAAGAATTCAATTTTCTAGAAGTTAGCAGGCCACTGGCCCAGTTAGCACCTTTGGTTTTGAAGTTGAATTTATAAGCAGAACTAGTTATATAGATCTTAAGTATGCTTGTGCTTTGAATTAGAACTAGAAAAGTTTAACTATTTAACGATGTTAGGTGCACTGATTTTAAAAAGATTAATCTTTATTTTAGTATGTATAACTTTTGGCTCTACTGAATGGTAATTTTGTACATCGGCAACTCCAGGGACTCTTCACCCAGACAGAATCACAGGTCTGGACTGAAATATGACAAAACAACGCCAAAAAGAAAAACAAATCAATTTGATTTCAGTTTGAAAAAGTTAGTATCTCATGCAGGTAGATACAATTCTTTCACTAATATTAATATTTGGTTATTCATGAGTAGTACACAAAATATATTCTTATTTTAAAGCAATGTCATCTGCTCATTCTTTCTCAAATTCTATCAGATTCCCTCATATTCCAGATTACTTACAGTCAAGATATATGACCAAAATCAATAAAACAATAAGCATTTTTCAGTCTCTTATTATCTGCCAGACATAATGTTACACAGTTAAAGATACAAAGGAAGTCCATGTCCAGAGGGAATAAAGTCTAATAGGAGACTTCATTTAAATGAGTAGTAGCAGTAGTAATAGACAATCTTTAAATCTCACTTTAAGGATTTCAAAGATTTACAAGAATTTCATTTGATCCTCACAATGAACCTGTGTCATAACGTTTTTATTAGCTTCACTTTGTAGATGTTGAAACTGAAGATGACCAAGATTAAGTGACTTAATATTGTTAGTGACCATCTGAGACTATTTACTGAACAGCTAGCTGCCTCAAATCATTAGTTAATACCTGATACACACAGAGAATATGGAAGGGATAGTTCTTAGAAGTTGTAGAGACTAGCAAAGACCTCATAAAGTAAAGTAAGGAATGCAGAGAAACTCAGCAGGAAAAGAGTATTTTTGGAATGAAACATAACCAGAGGGAGGACTGAAAGCAGCCAGATTGTACAGATCTTTAAATGCTTTCATTTACATTTGATCCTGCAAATACTATGTAGCCACTAGATCTTATTGAGTCCTCAGGCATCCATTTTTGAAAAAAATGTCATTTTGGCAGTTTAATAGAGGATGGATTAGGAGAAGAAGGAATCTGAAGCAGGGAAACTGATTTAAACATTATTATAATAGCTCATATGAGATGTGATAAAGACCTGATATAAGATTGTACCTGCAGAAGGGAATACATACATACATCCATATACATACATACATATATAATAGGATACAGTGATGAGGTTAAAATTTGTACAAATAAAAGATTTGTTAAAGGCTTAGGTGTTTAAGGTAGTTGAGAATGTGGATTCTAGGATGACACAGAGATTACAAGTCTGGCTGACTGGAAGGGTGATGGTGTCCTTAAAAGTAATAGAAAGTTCTTGCTGTTGTTGTTTGTTTGTTTGTTTTTTGGGGGGGAAGGAGAGAGGAGTAGATTGGAATGAGGGGAAGTTAATGAATTATGTTTTGGAGGACCTAGGTTTCACAAGACTACCAGAGAGGTCTGCCTCTGTCCACTTCACTCCTGGCCCAAATGCAAATTGGAGACACATTTTGCCAAAAAGGAAACAACTTTTGCCTTTAGGAGGCAGATGTTCTAAGGGGGAATGTTGCAAGTCTATGTGTGTTGAAAAATAAATGCAAAATATATCAGGGATGATTTCTGGACAGACAACATTATCATGTCAGGAGATGGAGTTTCAGGAAAAGGCATCTTATCAAGGATAACACTGAAACTGAAATTTGAAAAATGCTCGCTAAGAATTTTATTCAATTTAATAAAATAAGCATTTGGGGGACATTTATGAGCTAGAATTTGAGAAATTTGAGAATAAGTTCTGTCAAATAAATGAAATAAAACCAGAACAGTTTTTGCCCCGCAAGAACTGATAAAAATGCTAAAATCCAGAAAATTCAGATGATTTGTCCTATGTTACAGAGTTATCAATTGACCCTAGATTCTCTGACTCCAAATCTCCAATCTTGACCCTAGCACCAATATACATATATGATATATATACATAATATTTATAATATAATGTATATTGTATTATATATATCTATATACTATATATATAGAATACTATACTGAAATATTATTTATATCAATATAATATGTAGATATTATATAAAGATAATTATATTTATATTGATGTAGATATAGATTATATAGATATAATATCTACATATTATATAGATATAAATAAATAATATTTCAGTATCTCAGAATACAAGAAATATATTAGTATCTTCCTACTTCTCTGAACCTCATTGTTTAGCATATTGTCTTAGACACACCACAGATTCAAGAAATAACTATTACATACGGTAACATAATTAGAGAATTTTAGATTTGGGATGGACTTCAACTACAGTGTAGTTTAAACCAAACCTAAAAAAGAATTCCCATTAAGGCACACCCAATAAGTGGGTATCCAGTTGATCATTGGATAATAGATTTCAATTATAAGGGTCTTCAAAAACTATTAAGTCCAAGCCTGTCATTTTAGAGATGAGGCAACAAAAACTGTGGGAGGTTATATGACTTATCTGAATTCACTTAGGTATTAATAAAGTGTGGTCTATATGGTATGAGAATATATTGAGTTATTTTCAGGGCTGCTCATTTACCACTGGTGTCTGTCTGTCACACAACCTGAGGCTCCAAGAAGCTGTAGCATGCACAGGGGCCACAACACTGTAAAATCATCTCTACAATATAACTGGTGCCTCTTGTCAATATAATTAATATGTAACTTTAAATTATTGATCAGTCATAATTTTAATAAAATAAGAAATAAAATAGATTCAGAGACCGTGTTTCATACCCAAATCTAGGATGAGAGCTGCTTTTGTTTATGACACGACTCAGGTAGTAGTGTAGTTTAATTAGTAAGCATCTCTTTTCAAGCTATGGTTTTTATGTATTTAATATCTTCAATTGTAATCTGAAAATCAATGAGAGTAATGACTTTTCTTTTGTTTCTTCTCTGTTTGCAGAGTCACAGTGTACTCTCTGTGGGGAACCGGAAGGTGAGTCTGTTTTACCATGCTTACTGGCTCCCCTGAGCTGGGGATACTAAGAGTAAACTCACGTGATCATTTTCTTTTGTTTGTTCATTTTTGCCTATATCAAGGATGTTATAAAAAGAGAGTAGAAAGGGGAGGGAACAACCCCTTGATTCTTTGTGCTTGATGTTCAAAGTAGATTAAATCAAACAGAGTAAGACATAGTGTCAGCTTCAGGCTCACAGATCCTGCCTGTCTAAAATACAATGTGTCTATCAGAATGAAGAAGTGATATTTACTTTATCAGCAATTTTGGACATTGTCAATTTTTATAGATTAAAAAAAGTGACCATACTCAAGAGAGAATTAATTGATTAACAAAATAATATATAACTAACTGGAAATTATGAGTTGCATACTAAGAAGATTTTCTGCAAAAACATCTCTCAGTGATAAATGAAAGAAAGAAATGTAATACCTCATTTAATGTAATATTATTTGTGTTATAAAAAGTAAAATCTGATTTCTCGTCAAGGCTATTTCAGTTTTATCTAAAGTTAGGAAGAATTCATTTTACCAAAATATGGATTGAGATGATTCTACTGAATGTTCAATTATTTTAAGCTGAGTCTGAGAAACCTGGGTATCAATGTGACATAGACCTTTTATATTTTTTAAACCAAATAAAGAAAATAAAACATAGACTGGTGCTGATTACCTTAAACTGAATCAAAAAAGAAAATTTAATGATTTAGATGATATGTTTCATCCTGGAGAGAAAAAGGCACTAGAAAACAAATAGTATAAAATGTGAGTTTATACTTGGATCCTCAAAACAATAAATTTATTTCAGTTTAGCATGTTATATCTACTAAGTCAGGAAGGTGGATTAGTGCATTTGAAAAAAGGAAAACCTTTTACCAAGAAAGACTGAAAAATAAAGGATGGTTTGAAGAGGGAGAATGATTTAGTCAAACAATAATTATTATATGCTTACAATCATTTGGCATACAAAAAATAGCTGAAATTGTTCATACTTTTGAGAAATTTACATTCTAATGGAGAGGGAACATGGTCAAATGTAGATATGAACAAGATAAATATGAAGTTATCTTTGAGAAGAAGGCATTAACAAGTAGGATAATAAATTAAGCTCTCTTGCAGTGGGTACTGGGTTTTCTTTTAGGAAGGTAGGGATTTAATGATAAAGTAGAATCATAACACTCCATTTCAGGACAATCCTGATTAATTGGATTATTACTAAAATCTTCAACTTCCCTAAGAATTGTTTAGCAAGGATACAGAAAGGCATAGAGATGAACCATTACTGATGATTATCATAATAAAATCTATTGTAAGTTTTTAAAAGTCTCAAATCTCCCTTTTGTCTGTCTGGCTTTTGACCTGCTAAAGATGATTTTGAAGTAATAATAAATTCAAAGGCAGTGATTGAGAGTCTGTAGTGCTATGTTAATACAAACCAAATAATAGATACAATATCATATAAGTGTTTGATTCTGCAAAAATTAATTGGAAAATTTTCCTTGAACTTACTGTTTTTGCTACAATATATTTTTGTGAGAAAATATTCCATATTTTGTTTCCTGAATTAATTTTAAAATTATTGTTTTTGTGATTAATGCATTTGAACTCACTCTAGGTAATAGTGAGCACTCTGTGCATAAATGTAGTACTTTTTTTGGTATTTAATGATGTTGATGGCTGCCCTTTTAAAATATTTTAGTCGAATATTCATTTAGATCATTGATGGATTCACAAAGGTTATAAATGCAAAGGACTATTTGTCAAAAATGTAATTACTTTTCCTTTTTTTCTTTTTCTGTGCTTTAAATATCAAATGATAGTTTTATAGAATGAAAACCCACAAGTTAATTCAGGAATAAACCATTTTCCCCCTGGGATTTTTACTTATATATAATGTTTCATCCAGAATCAACCTAATTTAATTACTATTATGCTTAAATGAATGAATTCCCTCAAGTCCAAACTACTTTTTTTGCCTAGAAACTTAATATTGCAAATCACTATCTTCTACATACTTGAGACAATATTGCACAGTAGAAAGAACACTCAGTTTGGAATTAGACATGCTATATTTAAATTCGAGCTCTGGCACTAATTATCTGTTCAGTTTTAAGCAACTTAACTTCCTTGGACATGAATTTCTTTATCTGTAAAAGGGAAGTGCAATCAGTCAGATAAGCCCAGGACCAGGTGGCTAGAGGAAAAAGAAAAAAAAAAAAAAAAAAAATATATATATATATATATATTGGATTCTGACTCGGAAACTGGATTCTGACTCTTAAAGGAGTAAAGACTACAAGGTTTTAATTATAAAGCTGTTGAACCATAGGAAGAGTTGTCTTTGGAGGTAGCCAGATCACCTTCACTTCAGATGCTCAAGCATTTGGTTGACAGTATTTGCCTATATAGTCTTTTTCATTTCTCCAGTTTTAGAATTCTGTGCCTCTCTGTGTGTATTTCAAAGCAATAAAAGTAGAACTGTTTCAAGATCAAAAGAAAAAGGCAAAGATTTGATAACCTAGCCTCAGCTGCACTTTATTTTCTGAAACTGGATGCTACATGAATATTCATATACGTTTAAATCATTTAAGTAATTAGTGTAAATGAGCACCAGTTTTCTCTGCAGTGTGCAGAATCTAAAAGAAGTCTTCTTTGCTGGGTAATCTCTCCAGGCTTGAATAAGAGTTAACCTATTCTGTGCAGCTATAGAATCTGCCCCAAGTGGACAGGAATGGACAGGATCTCTAATTTCCTTTTTTTGTGTTGGGTGTGAATCTCCTTCAGGAGGTTAAGGCAGCAGCAAATCTCTCCTTTCTCTTTCATGTCAGAAAGCTGTTAATGCATTTCACTGGTGAGCCATTGAAGTGAGGAACATCCATTTACATTTTAATGATTAGTTCTTTGGCTACAGATTAAATAATTAGCATTGTCTCAGATGATAATATCTGTCAAACAAATGGAATGAGGTGCCAAGTTTACAAGAATCTTGAGACTTCAAAATTTTGCAATTGAGGGCAGAAAATGCATGCTAAAATTCTCTTCCTACCCCTTTTTAAGGTGGTGTGGCCTATTTGTTTTTCTGAGACCTAGCATTTTAATAATGTATAAAATTTAGATCACTATTTCTAAGTACAAATTACTTGTTCTTTTCAACATAAAAATATTGTCTGGGTTTTAGAAACTTAGATGGCCATATTTAGAAATGGAAAGACGTTCAGCAGTATTCTTTTTCTACTCGTGAGTTCTGTGATTCATACTAGACATTCATTGATTATCCATCTATCATTTATTTGAATAAAGAATTGAAGACAAATTGTAAAAAAGTTTCAGTTCTTATTGGTTTCTTAATTAATCAATGAGCAAAATGCTATTAATAATAACAATAAAGTAAAAAAGGAAATGGGGCATAGAAAATGAACCTGTGGGTTTTGAGTCAGAAAGATATATTCTAGCTATTTGTGAATCAGTGAGTCACTTAACTTCTCAGTGTCCTAGGCAACTCTTAAGACTTTTAACAAACAGAGATGGAGGAAATGTAAACAAACACTCAGAATTCTTTTTACCATTGAAATCACAAGTCTTGGTAAAAAACCAAAAACATATACTTCTTTAGGTCCCTTGATTTATACTCTCACTAATGTTGGCATTCTTTTGACTGGTATAAATTTCAACTCTTAAATGTTGTCTACATAAATATTCTATTTAAGCTAGAGCCCCAAAGCAAGAGGTCTTCCTTTGATCCTTCTTCCAGATACCAGGATGGCACTCAGCTTACTATTAATAATTAGTGTAATAGTTGATAATTTCATATTAGGAAATATGTTACATTTGCTATCTCATTGGAACTTCACAACAGCCTTTTGAGAAAGGTAGTACAAGTGTTATATTGGTCCAAATATAAGATGCATCCTTAAAATGGGCACTGTTTAAGAGAAACAGTTTCAGTACATTGAAAAAGAAATGAAGTTAAACCACAGTCAAGTTTTATTTGAGCCTGGTTTGGGAATGGAATTACAGTCAATCCAACATTTATTGAGTTCCTATTATATGTCAAATATAATGTGGGAGGCAGCATGGCATGGTGTAATCAGAAAAGCACTGGATTGGTATTTAGGAGATCACTAACTTGACATGCTACCTTTGGCAGTCGCTTCACTTTCAGACTAATTTTCTTCTCCCTGTAAAATGTAACAAGTGGTATAGAAGATTTCTAAGGTCCTTTGCTATATTCTGTTATTTTCTATAACATATGGAGATCCTAAAAGTTTGTGATCACATATTAGACAATTGACCAATAGACATCCATTAATATAGTGGAGATATATGTATAATATATTAAGAGAGACAGAGAGAGAAAGAGAGAGAGAGAGAGAAACTTCAGAAATTATTTGCTTCCACCATAATGTGATTGGGCAGAGCAGTTTAATATACTTTATTCTCTGATTTGTAAAAAAAGGGAGTTGGCTTAGATGATCTATAAAGTCTTTCAGTTCTGAGTTTCAGATATGATCCAGTTTGACTTCATTTGATTATATATGTAATACATATGCATATATATTACATATATAATATATATACACACATGTATATATTTCTGCCTCCTTTCTTCTTAAGTTAACACCTTGAGTGACATCACAATATGTGATAATGTCCTCATTGTTTTAAAACAAAGTTTCTTAAATTGTGGGTGGAGATACCATATGGGACAGTATAACTGAAGATGGAGGTCATGAAATTATGATTTATTATCAGTAAATGATTTGAACACCTATTTTATTTTTTTATTATTATAACTTTTTATTGACAGAACATATGCCTGGGTAATTTTTTACAACATTATCCCTTACACTCACTTCTGTTCTGACTTTTCCCTTCCCTCTCTCCACCTCCTCTCCCAGATGGCAAGCAGTCCTATACATGTTAAATAGGTTATAGTATATCTTAGATACAATATATGTGTGCAGGACCAAACAGTTCTCTTGTTGCACAGGAAGAATTGGATTCAGAAGATAAAAATAACCTGGGAAGAAAAACAGAAATGCAAACAGTTTATACTCATTTCCCAGTGAACACCTATTTTATATACCTATATACCTAAGGTCATGTAAAAATTTCTCTGACGAAAAGAAGTCACAAGTGAGAAAAGTTTAAGAAGCTTTGGTTTAAAAGAATTTTTGCCAGTAGTCACTCTGGTCTCCATGCTCCAGCTTCTACTAATATGCTGGTAACTAAGAGAAAAAGGACCTATACACATCATGACTGAAATAAAAAAAAATATATTTTTTCAAAACAGTGTAAAGCAGTAGTTCTCAAAGGTTGTGAAGTGGCAGGCTCTGGAGATATAACTTAAATTATATAGAAATTACACTTGTAATTGAATGCATATATGCAAGGCTTCCAATTCTCTTCTCCAAGTCTCCTCCTGATGTAATTACTTAGGATGAAGAATAACACAGTGTTCCAAGTCCCTTCCCATTTCCATCCTCTCCCCACCAAAAGCTAGATAACTGTTGGTTTTTGCTTCAGAAGATGTGGGTTCAAGTACTGGCTCTATTACTAGCTGCGTGATCCTGGGCAAAATATTTCAACACATTAAGCTTGTTGCCTCATCTGCAAAGTGGAGATGATGATATTCGTTTCACTACTGACCCCAAACATTGTTGTGTGGAAAGTACTTGCTAAAACTCCAAAGTGTCATAAAACTATAAACCATTATATTGTAAAAACAATCCCACATCTGGTAATTAAAAGATTGAAAGACCTTTGGTCTGTCAAACAAATAATTGACCATAGCTAAACAAAAACTAGAAAATTTAGAATGGGAGAATAGTCAAATTCTTTGAATAGGTATAGAGAATTTTGATACTTTCTGAATCATAACAACAGATGTCAATTAATGAAAGTGTTAATTATTAAAATGATTTGAGGGACATGTGATGATATATTGGAAAGAAGGCTAAATTACAACATAGCTAACTGAATCTTAAGGACAATTATATAGCTCCTGAAATTAAATTCAAAATGTTTAACATTTGGCCATCTGTAAAAAGAACAAATACAATTCTGTAATAACTATACTTTGAATAAAAAAAAATTTGCAAAGTCATCAAAAACTGTCCCAAGAATAGAATAACATATGAATAAATTGTCTATGTTACACAGCACCTGGGGGTTGCCAATTATCTTATATTTGTCCAGAAGATGATATAAACTGCATAATACAAGCTTTCTTAACAATCAATAATTCATTTGTCTATCCCTAATATAGAGAACTAGACTTGAAGTCAGGAAATTTCAATTTCTGTTCAGTCATTTCAGCTGTGTCAGACCCCTTATAATACCACTTGTGGTTTTCTAGGCAGAAAAAAAAACAAAGCAAATCACACCAATACTGGCTTGGTTTGCTGCTTCTTTCTCCAGCCAATTTTCCAAAAAAGAAAATTGAGGCAAATATAAGATTAGGTGATTTGTCCAAGATCAAGAAAGTTAGTAAGTACTGCTCTGAGGCCTGATTTGAACTCAGGAAGATGAGTCTTCCTGACTCTAAGCCTAATACTCTATCCCCTGTGCCACCTGCAAAATTTTGTGTTTCAGTTCAAATCCTGCCCCCAGAAAGTAACAATCTCTCCTTGCCAAAGTTTTCTTTTCTGTAAAAATATAATAATAATAATAATAGCACCTATTTCACATGATTGTTTGGAGAATAAAATAAAATAATATTTTTATTTTGCAAATCTTAAAAAAAAACTATTTAAATATTCTTGTTGTTAAGATTTATATATTCATTAACATTGGAATTTTTCCTCAAAAAATAAATGAATATTTTATTGTTCTGGTCACCAAACAATTTAAATGTCAGGAGTCATGTTTTGATGTCAATTAATTGGAAAAACAATGTCAGGCAAATAATATTCTTGTCATGGTTGTGGTCATTTTCTGAATTTCAGGAGTTCATTTTCTTTTTAAGGAAAGTCTAGATTAGAATCATTAGAAACAATAACATATTTATCTGTACAAGTGCATAACATTTTAGATGCCAAGGCCCTTCACAATATTGACAGATGTGTCAGAAAATTCAGGAAGTTTATATATGGACAATAGGTGTTGTGAATCTGAGATGATGTGTTTGTTTCTAAATAATAATTTAGTATGATTGAAGAGCTAAAAAATGTTTTCCTTTTGCAAAAAGCATACTGTAAGAAGAATAACAAATAGTACTTTTTTGAAACAATGATATATTTCATATTTTCCCCATTACCTCTGAATTTTCTAATCTTAGCTTTTATCTATTGAGGCATTGACACAAAAATATCAGTGAAAAGCATATCCTTGTACCATCCAACATATTAATAATTGAAATGTTATTGAAGACATAGGAACTCTGTGTGCAAAGCTCCTCTTCCCTGTATTAGGCTCTAGGGAGCTTGTTTAAAAGTTTAATGTAGTGGCCTCCACAAATAATGCCCCCTTTGAAAATCATATCACCAACAAGTACCACCTTGCCTTCCAGACTTTCCTTTACTTTATTACATGAGGGGAGTGGTACTTAGTGGATTAAGTCAGTATTTTAGAGTTTTGCTCTGAAAATTGGTTTAATGATGTTTGCAGAGCCTTACTAATTTGTAGGGAAGACACTGTGGGTAAAAAAATGGTCCTAGAAGGCCTCTTCCCAATCAACAAGAAGGAGGAATTAATCTTCTTTTTTGGAACAAGAAGACAAAATTAGACTATGTCTTGGAGAATTTCTTAACACAACTGTCCACAAGCATAATGAACTTCCTCAAGGGATAGTGAGAGATCGTGAGCTCAGTCTATAAAACAATATCTGATATGCTATAGTGGAGATTCTTTTCATGTATAAGTTGGAGTAGATAGCTAAACAAGTCCTTTCCAACTTTCAATTTCTTTGAGAAGAGAAAAAGTTTAAGTTTCAATCTGTGATTTGCTTCTCATTATCAGTAACCTTGGGCAAGACAATTCTTTTATGTCGTCTTCAGTTTCCTGATCTATCAAAAGGAAGGGCTAAATCAGATACTCTAAAGTGCCTTTCCAGTCTTAAATCCATGAACTCAGATTCAAGGATCTGGCCCTTTAGCTCTGAATTCCTTTTGTGAATTCCAGGGAGTGGTTAAAAGTGGGAATATTGGAGGAAATGAAAATCAAACAAAAGTCTCCTGCTTGAAGATTTGTTCTTTCAGAGCAGCAGCTTTACATTTTTGTCATCTGAAAAGCCTTAGACTTAATAACTCCATTTTTTTTCCTCCACTCTCCAATTCCTAGTTTCAAGAAATATTTGGGCAAAAATTTAGTTGATATTTTTTAGTTTGAATGTCTGACAGGATAAAATGACCTATTTTTCTACCTATATAAGAGATCAATTTAATGTAGAGAAGCAAAATAGTGTAATGAAAAGGAAGTTAATTTCAATGACAAGAGCAGTTTGGTCCAAAACCCTCCTCTCCAACATGCTGTTCTTGTGACTGTGGGCAAATTATTTAACTTAGCAGCATTCTAACAACTCTCTAAAATTATTACTTGCACAGAAGTTGCTTTTCTTCACAGATTGGGAGAGCTGCTTTAAAGTTCCCTATACTAATAAACACAGATCAGAACCAAGAGAAATCTACTATTAATTTTGTTGTTAATTTTTCTCTGATGTTTTAGTAAGGCCTGTGGATTTTATTTTGCTTTAAGAGCTTGACTGATAATATTTAATATTCTTTTCCAGTTCTACATCCTTTTACATACATACTATATACATATGCATATGTATATATACATACATATATGGAAAACAAATAAATTTATATTTGTAAAAATAATACTTGAAAACAATATTCATTCATGTAAAGACACACAGCCATTTAACACACAGATTAACCCTGTTGAGACAAAGTTTAACAGTTTAGCTTGCCTCCCATTAAAGTCACTCATTCTCCCACCCTCAAATCTGGCTCTAATTCATCTTTCTAGCTTCATTGATTCCCGTTCACATACTGTATAGATACTGTGTGTTCCAATTCTCATATTCTATCTTATAGTCAAGCTGAACTACCCTCTGCTCTTGCCTGTTCCTGCCATGCTTTATGATTTCCTAATGCTATGATTTTTCTAAGGATTCTCACTATAATCAAGAAGAACTCTGCAATTGCAATTCCAGATAGAGAGGTATATGTGGATATATATATATATATATATATATATATATATATATATATATATATATATATGTGGATAGTCTATATATATGTGGATAGTCTCCAAACCAATCAAACTAGACATACCCAAAATATTTCAGTATTAAGTGTGGTGTAAGGGAAAGATTGCTGCATTTTCAGAGTTCCTTGGTTCAAACTAGTTCTGCCACTTAGTACTGTAACTTTGGGTAAGTCTTTTGAGTTATCTGGGATTCATTTTCTGTATCTCCAAAAACTAAAGTAAGGTGACCTTTAAAGTCATTTCCAGTTCTAAATTTTTATTCTAATATACATTTTATTGCTCAAAATTTTCATAGATTCTCTCACTATTGCCAATGGTCAATCATGATGTTTACCCATTATCTATGTTCCAAGTTTTGGAAAATAAATATATTCTATAGAGGGGAGGATATATTTGTCATCTCCTTAATTGGAAATGAGATAGATTTTATCAGAACTAAGCTAAATATGCTTATGATTTCAAGATCTATGATTTTATAAATGGAGAAATTCCTTCCAATTACTTAAGTAATAAATTTGCCAAATGTTAGTGGAGAGGTTGCATGAGTACTTATGGCTAATATATTCATCATTCAGGCATCAACATTTTGTTGATGAGCCTCATGGAAGTTAAAATCATTTCTAGATGCATAGAAGTATGATATCACCTGATGCAATGGACCTAGGGAGTTTCTATAACTTCTGACAAATAAGATCTATTTAATTAAGTTTTCCCTTTTTTATTGTATTTTGAATAGTGCTAATAAAAGCACACTGCAGGAAAATAATCAATCAAAAACATTTAGTAGGTGTCTACTATTTGCCAGATACAAAGATTAAAAAAATAAAAATGGAAATATTCCTGATCCTCAAGAGAGATATGTTTTATAGGGATAGATATTATGTGCACATTTAAACATATAAAAATGTTCATGCAAATTATATACCAAACAAATATAATAGTAGTCACACAGTGGGAAGTTAATATGGCACTGGACTTGTTGATATTTGAAAATTTGAGTTTAAAGCCTAACTTTGCCTTTTGCTACTTGTATCACTTTGGTTAAGTCTTGGTTTTCTAATCTGTAAAATAAGGTGGTTGGATTAGACTAATCAATTACTAAGAATATATTTAGCACTTAGTATATGCCAGTTACTTTTAGTACTGGAGATTCAAAGACTTAAAGGAAACAATCCCTGAGCTCAAGCTTATATTTTATAGAAATAAAAAAAATACAATTTTGATGGAGAGCATTAATTGAGGATGGATCAGGATAGGATTTGTGCAAAGAGTTATTTTGGATCTGATCTTTAAAGGAAACTTGAAATCCAAAGAGTGAAAGTGAGAAGCAAGTGAGGTTTAGGTATGGAATATAGGATGTGCAAAGGAAATGAGATGAAATCTGGGGAACAGCAGGATCAGGTTGGAATGTTGCATATATAAAAGATGGGAAAGGTAGCTTGGAGCCAGATTATGAAGATTTTAAGATGCTAAATATAAGAATTTGTAATTAATCTTAATATGTAAAAAAGAGTTCTTAGAATTTATTGAACACAAGAGGGACATGGTCAGACTTATGATGTAGGAAAATCCTTTTGGCAGCTATGTAGGAGATGAAGTGGAGAAAAAGAGGCTTGAGGCAAAAAGATAAATTAGCAGACTATTGGGGTAATCCAAATAAAAGATAGTAAGAACATGAACAAGACTACTAACTATGTCAAAGGGAAAACTGAAAGATCATCTTCTGCACTAAAATTCTCTGATTTGAAATAGATTGCCATTTGTATGTATCAGTAGAACATTAGATCAAAATCCAACTCCTGAGAAATTCTCTTTGTTTAGATGCTCTTCTAGTGGAGAATAAGAACAAAAACCAGATGCAAATTTTCAGTCTTTAATAACTGTGATCCCATTTGTTCAGCTCTTATTTTTTTCCCTACTGAAATAATGAATCTTTTGTCATCTGCATTTTGTTATTACTTCATGACAATTAGATGATAATGGTCCTGATTCCAGTTTATGGTGTTCCATATTAACTCTTCATATTTATTCTGAATTGATATACTTAGTCATTTATTTCATTATTATTAAAAAGGCCAAAATGAATAAGTTATCTGTCCAGTAAACTGACAAGAAAATTTAAATTCAAGATTTTGTTAAAACAACTATTGCAAGTTAGGACAAATCCTTTTCTCCAGCTTTTATAAAAAGCATGAATAATTGTTTTAAAGGATATTTTTTCTTTGAATAGGAAAATACAACCTCAAACTATTTCAAGAAAACATAATACGAATACATTGGCTTTATGTTAATAATTAATTTGGATGATAATTATTTTAAAATTATTTATTTTAATCAATAAAAAACTAATATTTTTTCAAGAAAAATGATTTTAAGAATAGAGATTTATTTTAATAATGTTTTATTTAAAATAACATTTTAAATTATGAAACAACTTTTTATAAGAAAAAGAATCATAAATATTTCAAGCAGTACAATTGGGTAGTCATTGCATTTTATTTCTATATAATTTATTTCTATAATTTAAACAATGGCAATATTTTGATATATTATGCTTGACTTTTAATGAATTAGTATTTTGAAGAAAAAATCTATATCATAATTTATTCAAAATAAATGTTCCCCTATTTTTGATTCAGTTAATTGCAATAAATATACATTAAACAATGGCTCTGTCAAGCAATGAGGAGGCACAGATGAATTTTAAAAATAGACCTTGTCTTTCAGGAGATTGCAATGTAGTTGTAAAGATGAAACTGGGGTATAAACAAAGCACAAACTTATAGTCATTTGATCTTCCTAGAAACTTAGTTTTTCTCATGTCAACTAAATGACCTCTGAAGTTCCAACTCCAGGTCTTTGAACTTAAGCTTCTAATATTATCTCTCATGTCATTTTCTGAGCATGTGATTTTTTTTTTTGGTATACCATGGCACATTTATGCACCCTGAGTCTTTTCTTTGAGTCTTAAGTCACCAATATTTTGTTTTATCTGAGCTTATAAGGTCCTTTGACTTGAAGCCATTAGAAATGTTTTCTAAGCCTTGTTTTACAACTGAAAAAATTATAGTATGAAACACTTCAGTGTTTTGCACAGAATCATGCAGTAAGCTTTTAGTAAAGTCAGAAATATGAAGAATGTTTTTAACTAAGTTAACTGTCACAAAGCATATTTTTGAGAAGAGTCTGTGTAACACTGTCTTATGGAAGCAGATACTGAAAAACCTGGGCATTGGCAGCAAGCCACTGCTCTGAAAGGACTGGAGGCCAGGACAGGGATGGGGACTGAAGAATTCATGTTACTCTGCCATCTGGTAGATTTCTATTTTAACTAATTATTTTTCTAACTAGGTGCTAAGTTCTATTATTTCCAAGCTGTTGAGTGCTATCCATACTCTCCAAATTCAATGCCTTCAGACAAAGCTCTGATCACCCATCCTCAGTTACTGCTTTGGAAAAAGTCAGGAATAGAATTTTCTGATTCTGAGGCCCAAGGACTTTCCATCCAATTATTTTTCCTTGAAATAGACAAACCAATCAAACAATTAAATAATAATGAATTATTGTTAATTCCTTTAAAGTAGGGATTATTTTTTATTGTTTATGTATTTTTTTGTATTTGTATTTGTCTATTGTATTTTGTATCCTTAGCACCATGCACAGTACTTGGTACTTACTAGATACTAAATACTTACTAGATACTTAAATGCTGATTAATTGATATATTGGATAGCCACTCTGAGATATTTGGGTTAGCATTGAATAATTCTATCTCTCATTTTATGACTAACAAACATATCCATATGTATCTCCTCTGGAGAGATGATTTTGTTCTAAATTCAAGAGTACCTGACTAATTTCCAATCTTATGTTGCTTTTCCTAACTTTTCTCACTCACACCTTAGGTTAAAATATAAAATCTTGATTACTAAGAATAGGAAGCAGCAACAGCAATGTGTGTGTAGCTGTGAATCTTGTACATATTTGCATTATAATATCTGTGAGACTGTGGTTTTATGGTGTCCACAGATCATTTAGATTTTCACTGAAAGCTTTCTAAGTTACTGAAGGGCCTCAGAGTTTACCGCATATAACTATTAAGCTGAATTTGAATTGAATCCAAATTTTCTAGTCACTCTGTTTCATCTCTGAAGCTGCTTTTAATAAACTTAGACATATACTGTATGTTAAATCAGGGTCTAAGGGCAGAATTCCCAGTGAAATAAATCGGATTCGGTTCAAAGATTGAGGTGGGGTTAAGACTGACAAGATTATAAATGTGAAATCATATAGAAACTGGAAAGATTTGAATACAGCTATACATGGCTGAGGACCAATTCAGACAGTGGGTAGCTAAATGGGTACTTCTTAACACATTTACTAATTTTTCAATTAAATTCAAAGCCTGAGTCACTCAGAGACCATTTTTCATGAATGAAAGTGAAGTCAATTTAAGTAATAGCTCCTGATAAAAATCATTAATAATGTGCTATTGTCTCAGGATAATGGTTCTGTCCATTTGTCACCCGTAATTGACAAACCTGAAGTTCCCTCTTCAATAAAGACATTCATAAGACTGCCTTTTAAAAAGTGTTTTGAATAAAATATCCTCAAACTATTCTTCATCTATAATTTATTTCAACTAGTGTAATCTTTTAAGTAGTTCATGTGTCCCCCAAATAGAAATATAACATCAAAGGAAGAAATTTGAGATTTTTCAAACTAAGAACAGGAAAATAAGGGACCATTTGGGTGGATCCATTGGCAATATGTTATTGTGAGAGTGTTTAAAAAAAGTACATTTTTTAGCAAAAGTTAAAAAAAAAAAAAGGTTTATGTTCAGGGCATGAAAGGAACATACTTGCTTATTCAAAAATATCCTGTAATTTAAAAAACTCATTCACTGGGAACCAGAATTAATTCCTTAAAATAATATTAGAAATGCCAGTTCTATATGCTCATTTTAATGATCAAAATACCAATTCCCTTAAAAGCTCACAATACTACCAATATATTGTTCTTCTATAGAGTTTGTGAAATCTTTTCACATATATTATTTCATGACTTGCTTAAAATTACATAAGTAGTGACTAAAAATCTGTTTTGTTTTTCATGCCATATCATCCAGAGTACTTGCCAAGAGGGGATGAGTGTCAAAATGGCTTACTGATACTCAGTGGAAATTCAACAACTATGTTTTAAGTGTGTCAAAAATATTAAAAATAAATATTGATGATATTATCCCTTTAAGTATTTCCTTCTAAAGTTTCTCACCAGAAACTACTGTTGTATATCCTATACATATTGATAACCTTTATAAGCCTACATTTCTTATGTATGCACTAAAATGATGTATAATTTCAATTTTTTATCTAAAATTATGGACACTTTCCAGTGGTAAAGAGTGTAAGTCCTTCATTCCTTTTCATGCTGGATAATTTTAGTCCATATATTTTTTTTTTCTTTTTTTAATAGCTTTTTTATTTACAAGTTATATGCATAGGTAATTTTACAGCATTGACAATTGCCAAACCTTTAGTTCCAATTTTTCCCCTCCTTTCCCCCACCCCCTCCCCTAGATGGCAAGATGGCCAATACATGTTAAAGTATAAATTAAATACAAAATAAGTATACATGTCCAAACCATTATTTTGCTATACAAAAAGAATCTAGTCCACATATTTTCATAAAATAAGTTGCATAGTTGTTGTGATAGATACATATCCATGCATAATTATATCAATATACATATGAGAGCAAACATGAACATACATATACATATGAAACATATTAACTCAACTTTGATGCAATTATTATGTTAGAGTATAGGCTACATATACATATGTATATTTCATCCACGTTGTTTTTCTACTAAAACAGTTAGATGTATTATCTCTTTCCTGATATGGATTTTACCAAAGATACGTTGTAGTTTAGCAAGGATCAATCTAATTAATTTTAGCATCTAGAAATGAACATTTTTTAATAGAATTTCACTCTTAAAAATCTATGTTTTATTTAATCTCTGTCTAGGACATCTTCTTTGGAATAGCAAAACATATAAAGTGAACATCCGTCCTCTTGTTTTATCCTTGTTTGATGTCATTGCTAAAGAAGTTATTAAACTAAATCATGCCCATTCTTTTATCTGCCATAATTATTTTTATAATTTTAATGTACATATGAAAGATACTTTACATTCTAGAGAAACTTTAAAATTACATTTATTCTACTTATTCAAATTGTTTTTAAAGTTTCCATGAATAGTTAAATAAAGTGAAGTCTTAAAATCTCTATACCTTGATTAAAAATATAATAAATAAGTTGTATAGCATTTTAAGACTTGCAAAATACTTTATATATCTCTTTTCATTTGGTCCTCACAATGATCTTGAAAGGTATGTGCTATTATTACCTCTATTTTATAATGAGAAAACAGAGAATATGGAAGCTAGATTTGAATTCTGATTTTCTTGATTCTCTAGACTGTGCCACCTGTCTGTCTACAGTGTGGATCATTAGAAGTAATTAAGTGTAAAAGCCCACGTATTTTTACTCATATTTTCATTGAAGACATTCTTAAAATATGAACAGACCATTTCTCCAAGATATCTATAGAAATAAGAAAGCAAATATAACTTTCATGTTAACCCATCTCCTTTCACACCCTCTATACATCCTGTAAACAGTCAAATTTTGTCATTTCTATCAGCTCAGAATCTCTTGAATATGTTCCCTTCTCTATGTCTCTATAGCTACAATTCTACTGGGGACCTCATTACTTCCCATCTAGGCAATAGCCTTCTTTTTCATGCTGTTCTTCATTTTGATCCATCCTCCCCTCAATTGCTAAAATGATTTTCTAAAGTATAGGTTTGACCACATTGCCAACCCCCTGTTCATTGAAGTTCTAACGTCCTTATTAATTACTCCTAGGGTCAAATAATTTGAAGCATTTTAAAGCCTTGTAGCCTTTCCAAAATCCTTTCTCCATGATTGAGCTAAATTGACTTATTTGTTAGTCTTACAGGATAATCTGTCTCCTATCTTTGTGTTTTTTTAAATTACTGTCTCTTCCAAAACTAGAAGACTCTCTCATTTCCTAAGTACTTTAGAATCACTTTTAGAACTAAGTTCAAGCAAAAAAAGACCAGTTTGACTAAGGCCAGTAAGGATGTCCATGTATATTCTCAAGAACTGAGCGTGCTGTTGCTCTACATTTTATTTTCAATGAAAGAAGCATTCAAAATTCTAAGCCATATGTTACAAAAAGCAAAACAATAAGGTATAATCCATATCTAGCAAAAATACATTATTGGAGAACTTTCATTTTGCATCTTAGTTTATTTAATACTGTGCCTGATTTATAGGTTTCTGGGGAAGTTTAGAAGACATTGGAAAGGAATGTAAAATATCATTGGATTAATATGCATTTATTTATAGATGTTGGATAGTTAATTGGTCAGGTATATATGTTGAGTAATTATGTTGTACCTAACACTGTGTCAGAAACAATAAGTATGTAAAAATAGAATGGTGTAGTGAATTCTTCATTGTTCAAATGTATCAAATCTACCAAAAGCTAGTGGTTAAATGTTTTTTTTTTCATTTGCCCTCTCTATGTGTGTTTTCAGTAATAATGGGATGAAATGAGATGATTTCAAAGATGGCTTCTAGTCCCAAAATCTTACAGTTTTATAAAAGATTCATGACATTATTCCTGTCTACAAGAATATTAAAACCTATGATAGATATGTTATGCCCCTCCAGGATATCTCACAGAGTACTTTGCACATAGTATAAACCAAAGGAAATATTTAGAAAAAATAACTAAATGAATTATTTTTCCTCATTTTTTCCTGATGCTTTTATCCTTTTGCCAACTTTTTTTTTCAAAGCGCAACAGTCTGTTATCTCATTCTATTCAGCTTACTCATATAGTGAATGAATCTTTGAAATTCAAGTTGCAGTTAAACTGTGATGTGTTTCTCTAGCCCATCAAGTAATGGATTTATTAAAGAAGAAAAATCCCTGCTGTAGTTGATTGTACTTCGAAAAATGCTTTAGACTATGCTAACTACTTAATCAGCAGTGAAATCATCCCATATTTATATTTTATGCATATGCAGTTATAAAATTTGATAAATGAAACTCCTTTGACAATTAAAAATTTAAAAGCATAAAAGTACAGCAGTATTACTTGTTGAAGCATTGACATTTTTCAGTTCTAAAGGAGAGAAGACTATATAGCTTTCTTACTAATTTAGGTATCAAGATAAGTTTCTGCTGAAATATTTAATATCTTTATTAATCCCCAGCCATCATCTGAATATGTGTTTGTTTAGGTGAAATAGAGGGGAAAACAACAGATTGGAAAATAGCAAACATTAGGAAAACAGTATTCTTTATAGCTTTGGAAATCAATTTCCACATCTACATTGTATAATAAAAGACAAAAAAGAAACTTCTCCTCTTTGGAATTGGGTGGAAATAACCAAAAACTTGTATTGCTTGAGAGTCTTTGATATAAATGATGAAGTTTAGATGCTAGCAATACTGGTTGATGAATGACTGTGTTCTTCTATGTCCTTCAAATATCCTTTTCCCACTATTACCTTTGTTTGTAGAAGAAAAAAATTTGTTGAACTAATGAATGGTTGACCTATTTAATCTGATGTAAAAGAGTCAGAATAAATTAGCTCAGACATCTGATTAGAGACAAAATACTTGTATTATTTCCTTTTTTTTTTAACATTATGAAATTTCTCCCTATCACTACTATTGCTCTTTTTTTGGTGTCAATTGTTAGTACTATTACGTGTGTGTATGTGTGTGTGTGTGTGTGTGTCTGTCTGTGTATATACAGGCAACTGTGACTTAAAGACCAGTTCAACAGATTCCTTTGCCATTAAAGACTATAGAACATATTAAACATAGTTATATCAATTTTATGGGTGAAAAAAATTAAAGTTCAAAAAAATTAAATGATGTATCCATTGTAATACAGCTTACAAATTTCAAATGTGGGAATTGAACCTAGATCTCCCTTCCTCCATGTCCAACGCATTTTCTTCTATATACACTAAATTCTGACAGGTAGATTAAAGCCAGATTATGGATAGCTTTGAAACCACTCAGTATAAACTTTATCTAATCGAAAATAAGGAGCCACGGAGGTTTTCTAAGGAGAAAAATGGCATGATTTAAGCAGTATGTTAGAAGTATTAGTCTAGTTGTATTTTAATGTAGAGGATGGAATGGAAAAACTATAGTCCATAGTGTTTTTCAAAATGCCTAATTGAAAATCATTTTCTGTGCCTTTTAGTCAAGTAACTAGGTATGGGTGCCTTATGGGACTTTATGCTTCACAGTATTCTTACTTGTATTAATTAAAAGAATGCACCTTAGATCCATTGGCTAATTACTAAGTTGATCTGTTTGCTGCTGTGCTTTCCCCAGAGTATATCATATAACAATATTAACCCACCTCCAGGAGGCAAGAGCTGTAAGTTGTCTTTCCAAGAGTATTTATGGATTTATCTGCATATATCTACATATCCTTACAGTTTTCCCTTTGCCCAATTATAATAGTATGGCAGGAAACCCAGTAGAGTCTCAGAAGCAAGGATATCAGGTTAACAGTATTGTAAGCCATTATGTCATCATCTGAGCAAGCATATAGAGGTTACATTTAGTTGGTATGGACACTACTCTCTTTTTTGTCTGTGTGATGCACGCAGGATCTTCCATTTAATATTCATTCTGGATGGTTTTACTCTTACTTACTTGAAAGGCAGTAGAAGGGGCAAGAGTGTATTTATTGGTACTCTCTCCTCCTATGTTCTTTGACTGTGTAAGATTAGTAGGAACAGTGGGTCAGTGATGACACAGTAATTCACATGCAGTTCAGACTTTGTACCTTTAAAGATAAGGGATCTGACACTGTAGTCCATCTTTATAACAGTTCAACAGACCCACGTGACATACCAATAGCACTGACGAAATACAGAAGAGGTGTTCATTTGTTGATCAGGTTCAGGATTTGACTTATTAACATAAGTTTTCTACTTATTAGTTGAACCCTTCTATCAGAATTCAGGACTCCCTTACCTTGACAGATAAAAACAATCAATCAACAAGCATTTATAAAACATCTTCTTCACGCCAGTACAGTGCTGGAATTAAAAAGACAAAACTGAAAATGAAATGTTTAGCTATTAATGGACTTATCAAGGATTGATTGACAGTATTTATCATTTTAGTCATTTGTTAGAAAATCTTTTTTTCATTTAAACTTAAATACAAAATGAGAAAAGAAAAAAATTTGCTGTGAACACAGCAGATCATAATAGAGAATTCAACATTAAACAATAAATTTCATTTCAAGAAAACCTTTATTGGTTTTTGCAGTTTTTTTAAAGTTGCCCAGCTTTTCATTGCTTCCTGTTTGGTCTTCTTTAGTTCTCTGTTGGACACTTTTTCTTTCATTTCCCTGTCCTTTCCCCTAACGAAGACTATAATTATGCATGGATACATGTACACACATATATACATATACATATGTATATATGTGTGTGTGTATATATATATATATACACACACACATATATATATACACATATATATATATATATACAAAATATATATATATATTTCCTCCCATCATCTGTTTATCTGATGATGGATAACATCTTTTTTTCATAAATTCAAGAAATTCCATTTTTTTCTAAATCAACCAGCTCATTATCTCCTCCTACGGTAATATTCCAATTGAACCATATCCTAGATAAAAGACTGTCTATGAAGCCCCCCACTCCAGTTTTCTGTATTCCATCTGCTTTTGGATACATAGATTTTAATACTTCAACAATGTTCTCACCTTATAGTATTTCCTCCTTTATTTTCCTTCCTTTATCCTTACTCATTTACCTCAACTGAGGGTATACTTTAAGCTCTTGCTCTAGATATGTGGTATTTACCCCAAACAAAATTTTTTAGATAAGATTTTATACCCCAAACTGTCAAGAATAAGAACTCAACCTCAGGTAAAACTGTTCTACTGCCTTTCAAGTAAGTAAGAATAAAACCATCCAGAATGAATATTAAATGGAAGATCCTGCGTGCATCACATAGACAAAAAAGAGAATAGTGTCCATACCAACTAAATGTAACCTCTATATGCTTGCTCAGATGATGACATAATGGCTTACAATACTGTTAACCTGATATCCTTGCTTCTGAGACTCTACTGGGTTTCCTGCTATACTATTATAATTGGGCAAAGGGAAAACTGTAAGGATATGTAGATATATGCAGATAAATCCATAAATTCCAGTGATTTCTGGCTCCTTTTGTGTTATTATAGCCAATCTCCTCCCTCTCTCTTTTCATTTAGGGTTTAGCACACCTCCTCCATTTCTTTCTTTCTTTCTTTCTTTCTTTCTTTCTTTCTTTCTTTCTTTCTTTCTTTCTTTCTTTCTTTCTTTTTCTTTCTTTCTTTCTTTCTTTCTTTCTTTCTTTCTTTCTTTTTCTTTCTTTCTTTCTTTCTTTCTTTCTTTCTTTCTTTCTTTCTTTCTTTCTTTCTTTCTTTCTTTCTTCTGAATTGAACCACTAGGCACCTGTATTCTGTTATCTAGACAAGAAGCAATGAGATGCATAGACTTAAAGGCAAAAGTTCAACCAAATGGCTATTAAGCCAAGACATCATTCAAAATAAAATTTTTGAAAAGGGTTAGTAAAAAATAAAGTAGAACTTAAAAAAAAAGTACTAAAAACTTAACTCACCAAGTAATGAGTACTATTTACTTTAAACAAACACTTGAAATGTCAACTTAAGTATAATTTTAAGTATAAATATGACCTACTTCATGGAACCATTATCAAGAAAGCTCTTTGAAAATTGTAAAGTCCAGTATAAATGTAAATTAATATGGTTGATATTTTTACTACTCTAAAGAATTTCTAGGAGAGGATTCTGGGAAGATGGCAGATGTGTCGATTATGTGATTTATCAGCCATAGTTAGCTCTCCTGAATCTTCCTTAGGCCAACTGATCATGATGATTATGAGGGTAACAGAGGATAGGTAAAGAGACTGAATGTTCCCTCTTAATGTCAGGAGAGGTTGAGGAACGTCTCTAGCATTCTGAGTAAAACTAGATAGCTTTATCTATAGGATATCATGGACAAGGGTCTCACAGACTAGGAAGGCATGGATGAGTTGTGATATACATTGAAAGGCATTCCAAAATTCATGAAATCAGATGCATTTGATTAAGTCTAGGATTCTAGAGTAAATTATTAGCACACTAGAATCTATGAATTCTGGTTCCCTTTTTATGTTCTTTCCATTACACAACCTTTGCACATCCTATACTTTGCAGTTATCAAAGCACATAACTTACGTGTTTATTATAATATTCATGTTCCCATGTTCCCACTTCTTTATAAGAAGTGGTTAAGACAATAGAAATTTACTATTTCTATTTTAAAATCTTTGCAAATCCTCTAAAAACTGACCTAGAGAAATGACTCTTGAGATCAGCAATTCCTCACACCCACCTTTACCCCACTTAACTACTTTTTCATAGTCTCAGAGAAAACTTAGAACCATAGCAACAGTGTCATCCTGATGATTTTGGATCACTGTTAATTAATAACTGCACTAAAGCCTAGAAGCATATTTCATGAAAGAATTTAAATGTGATCTGCATCTGTTGTCTGGGAGATTTATCATTGTCCCCTTTCCCTCAACAGCATGCTGATCACTTGATGTACAGCAAGGAGAAAGCATGACACTTTGAGTACCATAATTTACTTTAATTTGCTGAAGATGAGTTATTTTGAAACAAAACAAATTATTTCTTCTTTATATCTACTAAGGAAATGGAAAATTTGGGGAGCAGAAAAAGTCAGAGGTCACCAGGCTGCTCTTTCTCTGCCTAGTTTTGCTTAATCTCATTACTGCTTTATTGGCTGTCCTTACCATTAAGTAAGTAGTGTTTATATTTAGGTTGATTTTTAGTTATTTAAGCATTTACTAATCATTAATTGGCAATTAAATTTATTGTAGTTTAAATTAACTTCTTAGGAAAAAAAATTCTGATTGCCTAACATTATCTTAACAATGGTGATAGGCTGAGAAGCACTAGAGGCAGTACATCCTAAATTGCTTTTCCCTTTCATCCAATTCCAAGCTGGAGGGCAGCATCAATTTTTAGGACAAATAGGCTTTATGGCTACTTACAGTCATCGAGAGGGTTCACACTAGATTTGTATTTTCAGTAGTTTTGTAATTGTTACCAAAAAAAATTATATAGAATGATTCTATCATTATAATTGAGGTTCAAGATGAATGAAAGTCAAAGAACACAGCTCTCCCCATCCCAGTCCATTTCTTCCAGCAGCTATAAGGAACAGGGTAATATTTATTAGGAGAAAAAAGGACAATTTCAATATTAAAATAAAGAAGTTGGTAGCCACATATAATTGTTCTGTATCTTCCTTAAGCCAACTGATTACATTCTAGTGACTTCTGGCTCCTTTTGTGTTATTGTAGCCAATCTCCTCCCTCTCTCTTTTCATTTAGGGTTTAGCATACCTCCTCCATTTTGCCTTTTTAACAGTTTGCAATAATATTCCCTAGGTGTCAATAATACTGCCATCTATTCAACCCTGTAAATTTAATTTCAAAGTATTCTTCCCATTGCTTGGCAGTTTTTACCCCAAGCAAAAGTAGCCCTCTTTCACTGCATTTTGAATTTTGTAATGTTTAGGACAGTATTAAAATTTGGGGCTGGGGCAAGGGATTAGCTACCTTAGTTGCATCATATGGCAAGCACAATACCATCCCACAAAGTTACTTCTGGAATATGGATTACTGACTAGGAGCTCCTCTGGGACCATATCTTTTTATATTATTACATACAGTAGAGTATATTTTCAATAGTTACCATAGTCAAATGAGAATATAAATATAGGAAAAAGTATTTATAGTTAAAACTTTCTGACATCTAGAATATGAATCATTTTCTTTGGTGTTCATTGTTAAAAACAACAATTTATGTTGTTCTTTAAAAATAATCTGTAATTCATTTTCCTGAATAAATGGAACCACATTTCAAAAAGGATACTAACAAATGCATGTAACTCTGTGCATCTAGATTGGGTTTGGACAATATTTGAATAGTATGCTTGTAAGATGAAATTGCCTCATGGATAATGCTTTGGATTTACTTCATAATCATACATGGTATCTAGTATCTTGAGAGAATAGTGAGGCATTGTCCATATCAGTGGACAATAGCACATATCCTTCTGAAAAAAAATAATGCCAAGTGAGAGATGATGAATTGTTTAAGCACAGAAAAATGTTGTAGAAATAGAGGCAATTTTTCCTGGGTAGCAAAATTACAAATTGTACCTTAAATCATTCTAGTTTTGACATTTCTGTTCTCACACTTCTTTTCTATAGAACATTAACAAGCACAGTGGAAAACAAACAAAACAAACTTTAAAAATTTAAAACCGCAAATTCTTACACTTTACTCCATTTTAGGGGAGGCAGGGGAGAAATAATTTCATCAGATTATTACAGAACCACTTTTTGGATAAAAGGAACTTCCCCACCCATAATATCTCAGACAAGTTTTCATCTGGTCTCTGCCTAAAAACCCGCATAGAAGGGAATTCACCCCCTTTTACATTGGCCCATTCTACTTTTGAAGTTTTAATTTCTAGAAGTTTTTTTTTTTTTAGTTTGTTTTTTCCCTGACAGCCAACTTAAACTTTCTTTTCTTTGTAAGTTCCACTAATAATTCCTTATTTTTCCACCTAGAGCTAAACAGAACAAGTCTAATCCTTGCCTTTATATGGCATCCTTCAAATACTTAATAACTACCAAATCCTTGAATTATCTCTTCCCTAGGCTAATCATGACCATTTCCTTAACCTGATTTTCATTTTGTCAGGGATTCAAGGCCCTTTACCATTTTGGATACCATTTATGATTCTGTCCAGCTTTTTGATGTCCTTGCTAAGTTGTGTTTAGAAATGACCATTATTTCTCAGATGTGGTATAGGAAGAGAATATAATAAGAATATTATCTTTTTTCCTGGGAGCTGTGCCTCTCAACTCTTTAGAGACTATATTGCCTTTTTTGACTGTTATATCTTATCTTATTGATACAATAAATTTCTATAGCTTTATATAATAAAGTAGGAATATTTTCTTACATGATATTGTGGATAGAAGTAATAATGTAATTTAATTGTACATTTAACAAAAAGTTTTACATAAAGAACATTTCATCCTTGTTATACACAGAATATGGAGCTAGAATAGCTACATGCAAATGTACCTATGTTTTGTGTATCTATAATTTCAGAAATTTCACCAAGTTAATCGTCCCAAATATCTATTTAGTTGTCTTCATCTCTATCTATCCAACAATTTTTGCTCTCTATTATATAATATTCAAAAGAGCAAATGTTAATATTAAAGGGTTATTAAGGGCCTGGCATAAAAATTCAATATAATTTTTTTAGAAGACCTTATGATTCAAACATTGATTCTTATTTTTACCAACAGAATGACCATGGCAAGCCGGTTTCTTCTCTGAGTCTCAATTTCCTTCACTAGTGAAAAAGGAAGTTTTATGAAACTGGAATAAACTAACTCAAAGGTCATGTTCAGCTTTAAATCCTATAAATAGAGATTTAGTAGTTTAATAATATTTAATATTGGGACATGCCCCATGTAGCATATAGTGAGTTTTATTGAAGATAAGAAATTCCCTTTCTGCTTGAAATTCTTTTATTTCGATAAAGGAAGGAGAGCTGTACCATTCTGATCAAAGTTAAAATAATCGTTTACACTAATCATCTGTACCTAAGTGTTTGAAATCATGTTCAGAACTTTAATTAATGAAGCATCCCAACATGTCCATGTGTGAGAAAAGAATTATTATCCCAATTTTGCCTACACTGAGGGAGGTTAAAACAACCTTCTCAAGGTCACCTGGCAGGTTAATGAAATCCCTATGAATATATCTAGGAACAGCTCATTTCCATTTCTGCTACTATAAGAGTAGTTTTGAACCTCTCCTACTGAGACCTAGTTTTCCACAAGGGGCCTCTAAGTGTGGACATTTTATTTCTAGTTCAGAGGCTAAATGTTGACCCTCTTCTAGGGGTTAGAGTTCCTCAATGCCAAAAAAAAAAAAATGTCCAGATTGTGCAGTTGGCTAGATTTCATTAAAAAATACTGATTGAGTACATGGGCATTGGATAAGACTAAATTCTCACAGTTAAATTTTAGTTATTTTAGATTTCATTTTAAAATTCTAAATAAATGAATGTTGGAGATAGAAGTAACTTAGGAGATCATTGAGGTCAATATTCTTATTTTCTAGATGATGGAGTTCAGTCTTACCTTGGAAAAATGACTTGCCAATTACTATGTAGCTGGTGTTTGGCAGAGCCAAAAAACTCACTTTTTTGGCTCCATATTTAGTACTTTCCCCACACCTTTTGCATAAAACAATAGAATGTTCCACATGGAAGGATCATTCGTGGTCATCTGGTACAATCTTTTCTTTTAAATTATTGGTCAGGAAACTGATACCCAAAAGGAGAAATTACTTATTCTGAGTCACTCAGAAATTTCATAAAAAATTCAGTCCACAGAGAATTTTTTTAAAGAAAGTACAAAATAAAACTATAATAGTTACCAAGGTAAAGAACTTTTAAAATACTAGAATAGCCTTTATTTGCAAAGGGAAACTTTCTATTATATTCTGTTTTTATGCCCAAGATTCTTATATGTTCCCCAAGAAAGACAGCAACAGAATGTATATGAACTTCTGCCATGAGCTGCAAATAAATCATATTTTCTATGAAATGCTTTTTGAAACTCTATATAAATAAACATTAGTCTGTAGAGAAGGAAAAAAAGATGGTTTTTATAACTTGCATGAAGTCTTATTGAATTATGAATTTTCTTATATCTAATGGAAAAGAGAATTTGATTTTTTCCCAATTGAATTCAGTTCATTCACACAAGGATTTATTAAGCATCTGCTTTATGCAAAGTATCATGTTAAGTGCTAGAGATTAAAAAAAAAAATGAAAACCTGCTCTGCCTTCTAGAAGCTTATATTCTACTGGGGATGGACTATTTAAGTAAGAAAAATAAATACAACATAACTTGAGAGGCCAAAAAAAAAAAAACTAACAACCAGGAGGACCAGGAAAGACATTCCTTAGAGATACTTGCACCAAACCATGAAGAAAGTTAAGGGGTTCAAGATACTAAGATTAGAAGGAGTATACTTGAGGCATTTGGGACAATCTATGGAAAATCACAGATAGGAAATGAAATACCAATGTTCAGAAGCAACTCATAGTCTCTATGAAGGGAAGTGATGTGAAAACAAAAACTGAAAGAGAAAACTTTGGGCTTATTTTTTAATAAAAGCTTTTTATTTTTCAAAATACATGCAAAAATAGTTTTTAGTATCCACCCTTGTAAAACTTTGTGTCCCAAATTTTTCTCCCTTTGTCTCCTTCTTCCTCTCTCCTAGAGAGTAAATAATCCAGTATTGGTTAAATATGTGCAATTTTTCTAAATACAATTTATCATACTCCTCAAGAAAATTCAGACCAAAATGGGAAAAATGAGAAAAAAAATAGAAGCAAACAAACAATAATATCATCAACAAATGTGAAAATACTTGTGATCCAAATTCAGTCCTCATAATTCTCTCTCTGGATGCAGATGGCTCTTTCCATTACAATTCTTTTGGAATTGCATTGAATCACCTTAATTTTGAAGAATTTTTAAAGCCTCACTAAAGAATCTGCATTTTATCCTAGAAGCAGTAGGGTACCTCTAAAGGTTTTTAAGAAGGGGAGTGACATAGTCAGATCTATGCTTTAGTGTAGTGTGCTTTCTAGAGCCCCCACAATGGGGTGCCAAAATATACCATTGGGACTAGCTCTTGGGAGGATCAGTATTGGTCCTGGAATCAGGAGGACCAGAATTCAAATTTAGCCAGACACATGATATTACTAGCTGTATGACCCTAGGCAAGTCACTTAATCCTGTTTTCCCCCCTCAAAAAATCACTGGATAACAATTTGAAGGGATCATAAATGTCAGAGGCTTTCAAAGGAATAGACATTATAGATGTCTTTAATTATGGTAATATTTCATTTTAATTTTCAAAAATGTGATCTCTCTCGATTGAATATTGGCCAAAGGACATGAACAAAAAACTTAGAAGAAAATGCTTTTTATACCTACACAAAAAATGTTAAAATCCCTAATAATCAGAGTGAACCTTAAAATCCCATATAATCCACTAGAATGGCAAAAAAGTACAATTTTGGTGGATTTGTCAGTCATTCTAATACAGAGTACCTTATAGGCATGACATTAGGCTGGTGCAGACATTTTGAAGAGCAATTCAATGAGCTCCAAATGTAACTGTATCTTTTAGTTTCAAGGAGTCCACTGGCATGATATTATCCCAAAAATGGAAAAAAAAAACAATATACATAACAGTGTTTACTTTTCAATCTGAAATTGTGGAGAGGTAGCATTTTAAAGTTAATAGAGAGTCAGCTTTGAAGCTAGGTAGACTTTGGTTCAAGGCCTGAATCTGACAATTAGTAGGTAAGTGTCCCAAGGCAAACTATAATCTTTCAGTAAACTAAGGAAATCTCTAAGATCTAAATTTCAGAGTGTTGGTGACAAGAACTTTAGCAGCCAACTTATCTATTTGCCCTAGTCTTAAAGTATCTGTACTATAACATAGCAAACAGGGGGTTGATTATTCATCTCCTACTTGACAATCTCTATTGAATGGACCTTAGCATCTTTCTAGATGTCCCATTCAACTTTTGGAAAGCTCTACACAGAGAAATAAGGGATAACTCTTTCAGGTATACTCATAATTTTCAAAATTTGTTATATTAGGAGAAACTGTTCTCCATGAACATATGTTCTTCCGTCAGAGGCAGAATGCTTGGCTGGAGATAGATTGTTGGTTTAAAGCAACTTAGTATTTCTGTTGATCCTTTGTAATTCCATTTACAAAGGATCCATTATTTTGTCAGTGTGGTTATGTTCCCTGCCAATGAGGGCTGAAATCCTTTCTAATACCTTAGTATTTGAACTTCACAAGTTGTTATGGTCCTGCAGCTACCCTCATGATAAGATCTAAAAGGCTGGGATCATCTATTACCAAGTTTATACAAAAAAACCCATAAACAAGCAAACAAAAACCATTTCAGCTTGGTGGGAATCAGAACTTGTGTCCAACTGGGATAGCCTCTATAAATTAGGCATTCCATCCATGCCACAATGAGCCTTATCAGAATGACTTTAATTCTGGTCCTTTTGCAATAAGTTTTCTTATTAATGGTTGTTTTTGTTTTCACATGATAAGTCCAATTAATGATTAACCAGTCAAATGACTTGAAAATTAATTTTGTATTCATTTCTGTAAATGGCCATTTACATTGATTGGTTTAGATATGTCTCACACGTATATCACTATAACTGCTTTGTATTCATCTCCAAATGATATGATGATGAACAGTTGAGTGTATTGAATAGAATAAATATCTAAAAGATAGTAATGTATAATCACAAGAGTCTTGTTTTAGGAATTGGATAGCTGTAGTCTAGTTCCAAAAAATGATGTATAGGGAATTTACTTTTCCTACAATCTTCAGTTGTGTATTATCTATACTGAAGATCATAATTCTCTTTCTAACATATCTTTAACATTAAAAATTCCTGTGCTGTGAGTTTTTCAGGAAAAAAAAAGTCTTGTAAAAATTCAAGATTTCCTAATTATTGTTATCAAAAATTCCCCCTGGAAGGTAGTGTAAAATAGGTCAAGTTTGTTTTAAATAACTTAATGTAAGTAATATTGTAAGGTATGCCCAGCTGAATTTCAAATCCTAAATTACTACCTAACAATATATCAATATCATGAATAAAGGGTTGACCCACTGAGAAAGCATGGAAGAGTGAAATGAGCTCTGACTCTGAAGTCAGAGGCCCCCTCTTCAAATCAATTCTGATCCTTATTTCCTATGTGACATTGGGTAAGATACCTAACTTCCCTGAAACTCACTTTCATTATCTATATTTTTTTGTTTTTGTGAGGCAATTGGGGTTAAGTGACTTGCCTAATATCACACCCCTAGTTAAGTGTTAAGTGTCTGAGGCCCAATTTGAATTCAGGTCCTCCTGATTCCAGAGCTGGTACTCTATCCATTGCATGAATTAGACTAGATGATTTTTTTTAGTGCCTTCTAGTCTTGCATCAACAATCCTATAAGCTTAGCAAGTGAAACAGCATGGGCATTGGACACAGGGGAAAAAAAAATGATCATGCCAATTTGCCATGCCGCTAATACATAAAATAAGACCTGTATCCAACTTCTTCTCAAAAAGACACAATTGGATTGCTTGAAGGGAACAGGAGTGTTCATTAAGTATATCCCTTGACATTTAGGAAGAATTGTGCTCAAGATATCCTAGAAAGGGAAATTTCTTTCTTTAACAATCTCCCCATAAAATGAGATTATAAAACTTGTGAGAAATGTTAAAAGCTCTAATTTTTAATTCTGACCCTTCCTTCAGCTACTCAAAATTCTATTCTGTCTTCAGTAGAGACATAAAGTAGTAAAATATTATTATCTGCATTTTGTTAGTTTTGAAAACTGGTAACATTTTTCTATATCCTTGCTTTTCTAGATTAAATAAATATTTTACCTTTAAATTTTCTTATGTAGGGGTGTGAAACAAAGTGCTTGCTAAATAATAGGTTAATCAATGATTATTGGAGTGATTCAAATTGAATTGAGTGAAATTGTAATGCATGGATAGAGTACTCATACCAATGAAATCATACTTCTTTTAAAGTACCACAGAAAAATAAAGAGCATTGGCTCCTGATCTCTTGAAGTATTTGAGCTCGAATAGTTCGTGGATCTCAGAGGCTAGTAATTGCACAATTGTTGTATCTATCAATTAAAATATATAATTAAAAGTTATGAAGAATTAAGTAATGCTGAAATATTAATTTATAATTTATAGACCACATCTAATTAATTTGAAAAAGTTTATATATATACATATATATGTATATATATAATATATAATACACACACACACATACACACACACATACACACACGTAACATTATTATTGATTTAGTTTCCAGAAGATTTAATCATTTCTTTATGGTTTAAAAACTGATAAAATCTTGTAAGCCCTTGTGGTCCATAGGGATACTTAGCCCCTAGATTGAGGATCATAATAGATATTTCTGTTGAGAGACTACAAAGTACATCAATATTCATCAGATTGTAAGGCACATCTATACACACACACACACACACACACACACACACACACACACACACACACAATTTTGTAAAGAAAGCCATTCAGTAAAGAATTCTTAACTCTTCTAGTTTTCTTCCTAGCCTACCTTTCCACTCTAAAAAGGGATCAAAAAAGGTCTCATTTCTAAAATATATAGAGAGAATTGACTCAAATAAGAATTCACGCCATTCTCCAATTAATAAATGGCCAAAGAATATGGACAGACAATTTTCAGATGAAGAAACTGAAATTATTTTTTGTCATATGAAAAGGTGCTCCAAATCATTATTGATTAGAGAAATGCAAATTAAGACAAGTCTAAGTAAGATACTACTACACACCTCTCAGGGGTTAAGATGACAGGAAAAGATAATGATGAATGTTGGCGGGTATGTGGGAAAACTGGGACACTAATGAATTGTTTGTGGAATTGTGAATGGATAAAACCATTCTGGAGAGCAATTTGGAACTATGTTCAAAAAGATATCCAACCCTTTTATCTAGCCATGTTACTACTACTGGGCTTATATTCCAAAGAGATTTTCAAGAAGGGAAAGGGACCTATATGTGTGAGAGTGTTTGTGGCAGCCTTCTTTGTAGTGGCCAGAAACTGGAAACTGAGTGGATGCCCATCAATTGGAGAATAAGTTATGGTATGTGCATGTTATAGAATTATGGTTTTATAAGAAATGATCAAGAGGACGATTTTAGAAAGGCCTGGAGAAACTTACATGAACTAATGCTGAGTGAAATGAGCAGAACCAGGAGATCATTGTACATGGCAACATCAATATTATATAATGATCAATTCTGATGAATGTGACTCTTTCCAACAATGAGATGATTGATGCCATTTCCAAAGATCTTGTGTCAAAGAGAGCCATCTACAGCAGAGAGAGGACTGTGAGAACTGAGCATAAATCACAACATAATATTCTCACTCTGTTGTTCACTTGCATTTTGTTTTCTTATTCATTTTCTTTCCTTTTTGATCTGATTTTTCTTGTGCAGCAAGAGGATTGTATAAATATGTTTACACATAGTGGATTTAAGATATATTTTACCTGTATAACATATATTGGATTGCTGGCCATCTAGGGGAAGAATGGAGGCAAGGAGGGGAAAATTTGGAACACAAGGCTATGCGAGGGTTGAAAAATTATACTTGCATATATTCTGAAAATAAAAAAGCTTTAAAAATAAAAAGGGATCAGAGTTATCAGATTTGACCATCTGTTAAAAGACATTGTAGTTTGATCTTACAACTGAATCTCCATGAAGCTACAATTTAGTACATTAGATTGGTGACAGCAATGAGTTGAGGGCAATGAGTTGAGGATCTGTTTCCTTCTCTCGGGACATCTGGAATAATTGAAGATTTTGGTGTACTTTCATTTAAAAATATTGTAATATGGGAGGATTTCAAGTGATTGAAAAGTTTGGCAAATACTGAACTCTGAGCTCAATGTAACTATGACATAGGGATGTAAAAAAAATAACAACACATACCATAGGGAATGCTTCATTTTCTAAAGTGACCTTGGCCATGATAAAGGAAAAGGTAACCTCATATTTAATACTTAGAATTACCAGTTAAGTAGTCTGTAACTGCTGTTATTAATATTTTATCACAGGAGCAGGGAATGATCTTAGTGGTTTGCCATATTTTGGCCAGGTTGCTTGTTTTGATTATTAATTTTAATAAATCTTATAGTGACATAGCAGTAAAGAATGCTTACAGAAGAGAAATTACAAGATTTCATTCTTTTTTTTAATTTTTATTTAATAATTACTTTATATTGACAGAATCCATGCCAGGGTAATTTTTTTACAACATTATCCCTTGCACTCATTTCTGTTCCGATTTTTCCCCTCCCTCCCTCCACCCCCTCCCCTAGATGGCAAGCAGTTCTATATATGTTAGATATGTTGCAGTATATCCTAGATACAATATATGTTTGCAGAACCGAACAGTTCTCTTGTTGCACAGGAAGAATTGGATTCAGAAGGTATAAATAACCCGGGAAGAAAAACAAAAATGCAGATAGTTCACATTCGTTTCTCAGTGTTCTTTCTTTGGGTGTAGCTGCTTCTGTCCGTCATTTACAAGATTTCATTCTTAAGGCAATAAAAGACCAGGATGTGTTTCACGGAAATCATACTGGCTCTTTAATCAGGAAGCCCAAATTTGAATCCTGGCTTTGCTACTTATTTTTGTGTACTTACACAAGTAATTTGACCTTTTGGGCTGAATTTCTTATTCACAAAAATGGATGGGTTAGAATAAAGTTAATTCAAGTCACCATTAGACAGCTTACTATGTGTCAAGAGCATTATACCAGATACAAGGAATAGAAAGACAAAAATGACAACTCCTGCCCTTAAGAAGATTATATTATATTGGAAAGCTACAATATGGACTTAGATAATTTACTATAATGTAGTTTCCAAAGGAAGAAAGCACTAACAAGTGGGTTACTCTGTATAGAATTTGGTAACATTTAATTTAGATCTTATAAGAATCTGAGGATTCTAAAAGTGGAAGTGAGAAGAGAATACATTAGATACTTTTCAAAGTGTACAAAGCCATAGAAAATGTTGACGGCATACAAAGTTAAAAAAATAACTTAGAAATTCAATCTAGCTGGAACATAATACATCATTCCAGATAATATGAATTAAATCTAGAAAGATGGTAGAGTAGCATCAAATTATGAAGAACTTTAAGTATTAATCACAAGGCTATGTGGGAAGGGAGTTACAGAGTCAGACCTGAGCTTTAGAAGAATTAGTGTAGTAGCCATGTGATTGCTTTCTAGATACATGAATTTTAGAAGGGAGAGACTAGAAATGAGGAACTACAAGGCTGCCTCAATATTTGATTCTAGAGGCAATCAGGATCCAAGTAAGATGTTCATCTTGAAGCTCTAAAACCAATGGATAAAAAAAAGTCTTGGATGACATATCTTGAACACAATATAAATAGTGATATTATATATTCAGCTTAATATTTACTGAAGCACTGATATGTCCATGATGTTTAGGATTGATGATGCTGATATAGAAAATACAGGAACTTAATTTAGAATTTTTAGGTGAACCACTATGAAAATAAATGTTACTTAAAAAAAAAGAAATAGAGAGTATGAATTTTGTTTTGTTTTGTTTTTCCTGATTACTGTTGTTCAGTTGCTTCAGTCATGTCCAGTTCTTGGCAAAAACACCAGAGCAGTTTTCTTTTCTTTCTCCTTCTCCAGCCAGTTTTATAGATGAGGAAACCAAGGCAAAGAGAGATTAGTAATTTATCCAGAATCACACAGTTAGTAAGTGTTTGAAGACATATTGAACTCAGAAAGATGAGTCTTCCTGACTTCAAGCCTGGAACTCACTCTCCTGTACCACCTAGCTTCCTTGTTTTCCTTATAGAGCAGAGGAAAAAAAAATGTGAGTGATATTTGCTTATTATCTAATGGACCCAAATAAGTTCTGTAGACTATTTCTCAAAGTAAATGAATTCATGGACCTTCAGGGTAGATAATGAATTGATATGTTATGCAAAAGCAGTGGAGATAATTTATCCAGCGGCTAAATAACACTTATTACAGGAACACTTTGAAGAACTGTACCTGGCTGTCAGTATTTTGTAGCTCATCATTAGCATCAATTAATATATATTAAACACCCTCCGGCACTACACAGAATAAGTCAAAAAGGCACAGATCTCATTCTCTGGGACCTTATTTCATAAAAGCAGATGTCATTTATTCAGACATACATAACAAGAACATAATTATCTCCATGGCATAGTTGAAACAAGACAGATACATGCAGGGCAATTACAAATGAAGAATAATTGTGCCTTTCATTGTCTTAAGTAGTGTCTTATAAGCAAAAAGATAGTGATAAAAATATTGTATGAATAGTGAAACAGAGCCCCTTTTCTCATTTAAGTGAGTACTAATCTAAAGACTGTAGAGAAGAATACTTTTTGAGGCTCCTTATAACCATAAGAATGCAGGATCAATCAAGGTCATTTTATTACTGTATATTGCTGGTTTTCTTACAGTCTGATTTATAAGCATCTAAACAAAATTTTGATTGAGAATTTTAAAATTGTTTATTAATAATGTTTTATTTTTATTAAATATAAATACATTTGATAAAATATTTTGTTGATGATTAATAAACTATTTCTTTTATTATTTAAAATTTTATATAAAATATGTCTTTCATGTATTTTCTCCCCTCCCCTTTTTCTATCCCACTTGAATGTACAATTTCATCAGTGGGTAATTCCCAGTATGGAAACATCTTCCAGTATGCAGTTTGGCACCTTCTTTGTAAATGATAATCTAGAAAGCTGTTAGGACACTTGAGAGGCCAAATTACTTGACACTATTCATGCAGTTGGCATGTTTCATAAACAAGACATAAACCCGTGTCTCTGACTACAAGGCCTGACCATCTCTATTGCTTTAAGATGTCTTTCCCTAGTAACAATAAGAATCCTATTATAGTGGAGTCCATATCAAATACTTATGTTTTCCTCTCATTTGAAGAAGGAAATGGCAAACCACTTTTGCATGGTTATGAATCTCAAATGGAGTTATGAAGAATCAGATTATGTGACTCAAATGACTGAATAACAAAATTCATTTCATAGTACCTAATACAATGCGCTGTGTACATATTATAGTTACAGAAAATATGTATTGAATATAAGGACATATGATTACCAAAATTGTTAAACTAAGTAGAAATGTTTAAATTTATATTTCTTTTCTAAAAACAAGAGTTGATTTATTTAACTAATGATCATAATCTTTTTTTTCTCTTTCTTTAAAATTTTTTTTAATTTGCAAAATGTATGCATGGGTAATTTTTCCAACATTGACCCTTGCAAAACCTTTTGTTCCAATTTTCCTCCTCCTTCCCCCCACCTCATCCCCTAGCTGGCAGGTAGTCCAATACATGTTAAATATGTTAAAATATATGTTAAATTCAATATATGTATACATATTTATACACTTATCTTGCTGCACAAGAGAAATCAGATCAAGAAGGAAAAAAAACAGAGAAAGAAAACAAAATACAAGCAAACAACAACAGAGAGAGTAAAAATGGTATGTTGTGGTCCACACTCAGTTCCCACAGTCTTCTCTCTGGGTGTCGCTGGCTCTCTTCATCACTGAACAATTGGAATTGCTTTAATCATCTCATTGTTGAAGAGAGCTACATCCCCACTCCCAATATCCAACAGAATAGATTACCCTATAGTCTTGATGTTGCCATATATAATAATCTCCTGGTGCTACTCATTTCACTCAGCATTACTTCATGTAAATCTCTCCAGGCCTCTCCAAAATCATCTTGCTGATCATTTCTTACAGAATAATAATATTCCATTGTTAGAGTTCAAATGTTGGAGTTTGTTCTCAGAGGACAGCCGGTTTAGAGGCTTAGAGCCCTTCGGATGTCTCCAAATCCAAAGGTTCTGTCCTTCAGCCTCTGCCTCTGCCTTCTTCTGCCTCCAACAGAGATGGAAGATCTCTCTTATCTCCTTCTGGGGAGCCCAGGCACCAATTTGCCGCGGAGAGAGGGCTTCTGGCGTAGCTCCACTGAAGTCCGTCAAAAGTGTTCTCTGCAGCAGAGTCGTTTCTCTCGAGTCTAGCGCGATCAGCCAGCCAAGAGGAAAAAATGTATTCTGCCATAAATCCTTCATCGCTGGCTTTTTATCTGCCTCTTCTGAGAGAATGGGATTATGGGTTTTCTCCCATAGTGCTCTCTGGCCCAATGACTTTAAGGGAGGTGTGAACTCTCTTGAAGTTAGAAAGTGTACTTTGTGAAGCTAGCATACTTGTGGAGTCCAATGAGTAAAGGTGGGAACACAAGCCTTGTCTTGATTAGTTCTACTTAGTACCTTGTTTCAGGTTCTGGCCAAAACAACTTCTTGTAAGATTAGATCAACTCTAATTACTTAGCAGTTAGTAAGGATTCCAACATCTCCCCCTTTCTTTTGTTTTAAAACATAGGGGGTTTCTGAGGGGGTACACATAAATCCATCAATATGGGCCAGAACTTTGTAACAGATATACATGGTATACATAAATCCATCAATATGGGAGGCATTATACATAATTTACATGAGCACATAGCAATATAACACAGGCTAGTAGTAATGTAACAAATAACAAGAATCAATCTGAAAATTTACACATGTCCATAAGTCCTAGAAACAGTCCAATAGGATTCCATTGTCCATTAGTTCATGTGCCAGGAATCTAATAATTCTTGTGAGCACAATCAGCAACAGAACCACCCGATATTTCTTGGGTCTTCTCCTTTGTTTCAAGGGTCTGCTCCATCTTTCTGCGATGGACAAGGCGAATGCGGCTCGTAGGCACCCATTTGATTCCTTCTCCACCTGTAGAGATGCAAGCAAATCCTCTCCCCCAAGCAGTTAGCCTATCTGGTCCCTTCCATTCACCACTTTCTGGGTCTCTCCACATCACCTGGCGATTATCTAAAGATAGTGGAGCTGCTCGCACTGGACACTGCTCTTCTGGTGGGTTATAAAACCTGTCTGCTGGAGCCAGTGCATCTTTATCAAAGATTAAAAAATTAATGGTATAGAGAACTAAATTTAGAAGTTCTCTAGGGTTATCCGTGGCTCCCCCTTTCTTTTGTTTTTGGAGGAGTGTCTTAATGTCTCTGTTTCTTCTTTCTACTATTGCTTGACCTTGAGGATTGAAGGGTATGCCAGTAGTGTGTAGAATCTTGTACTGTGCACAAAAGTGTTCAAAATGTCTGGAGGTATATGCCGGTCCATTATCTGTTTTTATTTCTTGTGGCACACCCATAATTGTGAATGCTTGAATGAGGAATTCAGTGACCACTCGGGCTGTCTCTTTTGCTGCTGGTATGGCAAAAGTGAATCCTGAAAAGGTGTCTACCACAACGTGGATAAAAGACAGACGACCAAAAGATTTATAATGAGTCACATCCATTTGCCAGATTTCATTGGGTCTCAAACCACGAGGGTTCTTCCCTGGAGGCAGTGTAGGAGCGTGGAAGGGAAGGCAAGCTGTACAGCTTTTCACTATGCTCCTAGCTTCTTCTTTTGTAATCCCAAACTGTAAACGCAAAGCTCGAGCAGCCTGATGGTATTTAGAATGGGATTCCTGGGCCTCCTGAAATAAAGGCGTACTGGCCAACATAGTTAAAAGGCTATCTGCCTTTGAATTTCCATCAAAAATAGGACCTGGAAGTCCACTATGTGAATGGACATGCAGGATATAAATCTTTCCTGGATGCTTTCTCACTTGCTCTTGAAGTTCCTTAAAGAGCTGATATATATTAGAAGCTGCAAATTTTATTTGGGCTGCGGCAATTCTTTGTACCACACCTACTGAATAGGCTGAATCAGATATTATATTTATGTCGCCTGGGTAATAAGTGAGAGCTAGCATGATCGCATATAATTCGTTCTGCTGAGTGGACTGAAAAGGAGTTCTGACTACTCTTTTTACAGTTAGATCATGAGAGTATACAGCACAAATATTTTGTTTGGCTGCGTCTGTAAAGATGGTTGGTCCTTCAAGAGGAACCTTAGAAACCTTCTCTTCAAAAATCCATTGCCAATTATGCAGTAGTCTGGTTATCTTTAATGGAGATCCATGTGCAAAATTTGGAGCCATGGCCAATAAAATCTGCCACTCTGGGATGGTTTCACAGCATACATTAATTTGTGCATTTGTATAGAAGGTATATATCTTGTCAGGTCTTGTCCCAGATAATTGTACTACTCGCTTAATGGCCTTTAATAGAATCCTAGCCACAAGCACTGGGTAAGGCGTAAGGCTTTGTTCTGGTTGTGCTGGGAGGTTCACCCACTCTATCACACTGTCTCCTTGATGAAGGACTACTGTGGGTGCTTCTTTTGTAGCAAAAACTGATATTTCCAAGGGTTTTTGAGTTACTCTCTCAACTACATTGGATAAAGCCAGTTCAACTTCTCTCAAGGTCTCTTGAGCTTCTTTTGTAAGCCGGCGTGGTGAATTTAAAGCAGTGTCTCCCCTTAAAATGTCATATAGGGGTTGCAATTGATTGGTAGTTAAACCTAATACTGGACGCATCCATTGGATATCTCCTATTAATTTTTGGAAATCATTTAAGGTGTTCAACCTCTCTGTTCTTAAAGACAGTTTTTGTAGTGTAAGTGCCTTAGGATATATTTCATATCCTAAATATTGAAAAGGAGCATGTCTTTGAATTTTTTCTGTAGCGATATGAAGTTTGTAGTATCTTAGTGTTTGTATGGTTTTTTGTAGACATGCTTCTAGAATTTGTTCCTCCGGTGCACATCCCAAAATATCATCCATATAATGTAATAGCATAACTTTTGGAAATGCTTTTCTTATTGGAGCAAGAGCAGCAGCAACATACATTTGACACATAGTGGGGCTGTTCTTCATACCCTGTGGCAAAACCGTCCATTCATATCTTTTATAAGGCTCAGCTAAATTGACACTGGGCACCGAAAAGGCAAATCTCTTCATATCCTCCTTATCCAGAGGAATGGAATAGAAACAATCCTTGATGTCTATAACCCAAAGAGGCCATTCTCTAGGAAGCTGAGTAGGAGATGGAAGTCCAGG